>NW_026460186.1:0-72252 GCF_021730395.1 Mercenaria mercenaria | reverse complement strand
ATATTTCAGTATACCTAAAATACTCCTGTATGTGCAAAATACTTTTGTTACATTATTGAGGAAAAATCGATGCAGTGACAACTATAATAATGTTGTTAAAGAATAACTATTTTGTGCATGTGCATACTTTTGGACTCTCATTTTTCTTTTGAAACTATGAAGGAAAGGAACAAACATTGTACAAAGGTAATTGATCACAGGTTATATTGAACCTATTATCTCTCTAATGTCTGCGACTCTTAAGCCATTCACATTGTGAGCTAATGTTATTTCTAATTTAAAATATACCAGCCTTTATGTATAACTTTAGATACGTTAACATCTCTGTTGTCTTCACGTTAACTTCAAGTACAACGACAGCAATGGGTGTTTGTGTGGAGGAGGGGTGGAGGAGCACTTAGAGTTGCCTTTTCTGTCCAACTGTCCGTCCTTTAGAATTTGTGTCATGCATATCTCAAAAAACATTTGAACCAGAGTCATCAAACTTCACAAGATTGTCATTCCGTATGCGAAGTTGTGCACTTGGTGATTTAAGTGGGATTTCACACAGACTAGCCAGTTATGGCTCTTGACTTACGCAAAAAATATGCTAAAAAAGAGCATAAAAGATTGTGTCGCATGTATCTCAGAAAAATTATTTGACCTATGGGTATGAAATATTGTAGGCTTAAACGTTTGTGTTGCATATATCTTAAAAAGTATTTGACTATGAGCCATAAAATCATGAAGAATATTACTAGTATTCAACATGTGAGTTTGTGCACCTGGTGTTTTGTTTGATGTGTCACGCAGCCAGATCAGAATTATTGTTATTGACTTAGTAAAGATGCGCATTAATTGCTTAAACGGTTGTGTTGCATATACAGGTATCTTAAAAATATAGGCTATTTAACTACGAGTCATGAAATCATATAGGAATATTATTCAGTATGTGAAATTGTGCTCTTGAGTTTTGTGTTGGATTTCACTGAGCAAAATCGGAGTTATGGCCCTTGGCTTAGTCAAAAATATGCATTAATGGCTTAAAAGTTTGTACGCCATGTATCTATAAGAAGTGTTTGATCTACAGTCATAAAACACTAGATGATTGTTATATAGAATGTGAAGTTGTGCAGCTAATGTTTTGTTAGGGATTTCACTCAGCCAGACCAGTTATGGTCCTTGATTTTGTTAAAATAAATATAAAGTACTAAAAAGTTTATTTTGCTTATATTTTGAAAATATTTCACCTAAGGTCATACAACCATGAACATTGAAAGGAAAAGGGTGAGGGGGGAGGGGATGAGTGCTATGGACACACATCTAATTATGGTGGGGAAACTGCATTCGTTTTCTGTCTAAATGCATGGCAAAAAGTAGAGAAAAAGCCATTTGCTTTGTTTCATGATTTCCGATGACATGACATATATCAGGATACGGTAACTTCCAACCGATGTTATGAAACAATAAATAATTATAGACATCCTTTACATGGTCATATATATCATAACCGTAAAGAACATTTAGGAACGACGTATTTGTACTTTTATGTATCAAGTCTCACAAATATTATAACTAACTCCAGATACTGCAGTTATTTATGCACAAGTACTTTGTGTTTTACATATTGGATTAAATTTTAGACTTTGAGATGTGCATCTGTCTGTTTGTCTTGTGTTATTACTCCGTATAACAGACATTGGCAATACATGTACTGTGAAACCAAGAGACTTAGGCCCATCTTTATGCATATCTGTGTTCTAGATGTCAAAATGTAACTGAAATAAAATTATCATGCTTGTCTCTAGAAACAATTTAGTTTATTTGAAAATAAATATTTGTTCTTTCGTTCATTCAGAAGTTTTTCAATTAACTGAAAGGTAATTATATTTCTTTTTGTATCTTTACTAGACTACTGCTTGGTTTGCGAAATTCATAAAATGCTCTGTTGAAACATTTTTTAAACACTTCCTCTCATAGTCCTTGTAGCGACCCGTGACTATTTTTCCTTTTCGCTACACTAGAAACAGTTAAATTAATTTTTGAACAACAATGTTAGTTTTCTACAGTTTATTCCTCTTTTGTAACAAATATATTTGAATTTTCTATTTTTAAATCTCTGTAAAATTTTAGATGTTGTCTGGCCTAAATACCGAATATATCTCCTCTCTTGCCTAGAAAAAACTAGTGCCGTGTGCAAATAAAAATGCAACTCCCAAATTTGGAGAGAGGCAAAGCTGAATAGCCAATCTATGAGTAATACTGTCGAAAAAGCTAATTATAAGCTTATCAAAAAATGTAAGCTAAGCTAGGTTTTAGGTTAATAGAGTAAATATTACAGATTTCTCTCGCAATTCGCGACAGTCCTTTAAATCTTTTATCACATTTGTTGGTTTTTGGTTAATATGTTATTTTTGTCTGCAACATACATATAATGGCGTACTAATTTTAAAGTTTAAGGTTAATATTGTAACAGCACAATGACAAATCAATGAGTACAATGTGCCCAGTTATTTATGGTACTTGACATTGAAAAATACAAGGCGTTTATTTAATATCTCTAAATAACAATATGCTCTAAGTATAGTCTTCAAAGAATCGGAAGGTCAATTACTTTTGGTATTTTCTTTTTGCATTCCTGGTAGTATTAAATCATGAAATCATGTTTCATTGCCAAAAACGTTTGGTTTGGACTTGTTTACAATTTGTAAACGAATCAGTGAAGTATGTTTTTGTTTTTAATCTCTCGAGCTTTTTGAATATGAACGAGGTTTATTACACGGATGTGAATATATAAAAACGGTATTGGCTACAATTACAGTTAATTAAAAATCAACGGAAATATAAAAAATATTACAATTTTAGTTTAAATAAAGATAGAAACGGACTGACAGAATTACTAAATGTATAATGCTTAGGCATGCAATCCTTCGTATAAAACGGTTCTTTTTGGCTAAACGGACAACATATTTTTGATATTATTTGTTGCTAAAACCTTACATATCTACAAAATTGCAAAAATACCAGGTGTACATAAGGTAATAATGAATATGTTCCTGGCCTATTGGACCAGTGTGTGGCTCTACAAATTATTCTTTGTAAGATGGTTTTCTTTATTTATATAGAAATATGTAGAAGATTCAAAATACTTGTGTGTGCCGAAATGCATTTTAAGGTTGAATTTGATCACATGACCCTGTTTTTTTAAAAGTTCAGCCGAATGACATATAAGATTGACAGAAAAAAAATGCCCCTCATCACTATTTTGTATTTACGATATTTACAAGGGCTCATTTTTATTAATCGTCTGGTTTATAGAAACTCGAGTATTTACTATTAGTAACGTGTCCGCACTGTACCTGAACATTCGAAAATGACACAGTTTTGATAATATTCACAGTCATTAAAAACAAGTATAAATATCCAACAGGGAAAGCAGCAGTTCCAAATACAGAAGACAGAGCAACAAGGGAAACACCCTTAATGATTCGACGAAACAGGCCGACGAAGACAGTAATCTAAATAGCTCAGTCCCGGTGGGTTTTAAGAACTATCTATCATAGAGTCCTCCACCTGTGTTCCGTCAGACACAGTCAAAGAGGATACATGAGCGTTTTGTATACGTTTTTACTTTTTGTCTATTTACATTTAGTGTCTTTGTGTTACCACAAAGTGTATAAGGTATTCACCAGTTGGGAATAAATTTTGATTTACACGGTCTTGTGTTATCTGGAACATGGTTGAAATTAGAAGTAACGGTTCAACTGGAGTCTTTGCTATTGACCATTGCAAGGCAATGCGGTGTAAATGTCAAGACAAACACTGTTGTAGGGTTTCTATTCAGTGAGGTTCTTGGAATGCGACATTATTACTTTTTGAGACATCAATTAAGAATAATTAATGTGAGAATGACCCGTGATGTATAATCCTGTATATAAGTATCAGTAACAACAGTATATAATAGCCCTGTCTAAAGAAAAGGGCCTTTGGCTTACAAAACATCACAACCTAACAAGTTCGTTACAGCATGTTATTTCACATATTTCCTGGGCTTTATATCTTAGATACATATTTTATGCTGAAGAGATTCATTACGTTTTACCTTTAATATCACATTTATTAAATATTTATTACAAATTTTGTTTTTCTTCATGCCAGCAATTAAGAAGTACACGTAATATTTAGTGTATAAATACAACACGCATATTAATACATTAGGTGCTACAACGAACCTGTAATGGTCGCAACTCTGATGACGTCAAAACTCCGTCCTGTCGGGGATCTGGAGATAAAAACATGGGAAATCGCTACCATACGCTCCATTCTACAATTTTGTTTAGGTGGCTTTGTGAAACAAAAAGTATAGCGCTATGACAAATGGTGACCGATTTCTGCCAACTTCGCCTTTTTGCTTTCGTTTTCGCGCATTCTCCCTTTTTGCTTTGTCACGGGCGAGATTTAGATCTTGACAAATGAAAAACCACAACGCGACAAGACGAAATAGCGAGAATTTTAATGCACCCGGGACAAAGCAAAAATGCGACAACGCGCCAAAATAAAATATCGCCTTTTTGTTTTTCGCCTTCCTGTAGCGCATGAACACATCATTGTTATGAGATGTGACAGAATCTATATTTTATACTTTTCGCAGATATCTACAAATTAAGTGCTTAAAAATATATTTTTGTCTTTCGAAATTAAAAACAGTATTCATGTACCCTAGAAGAAAACATTGCTAAAGATTGTTTTGCTTCTAATCCGAACCACTCTAATTCGAAAACCTGTCTAAACCGAACGAATTATGTATAATTTACACAGCTATATGAGTTATAAAAATATGTCGATATATTTCTTCAAAATGATACATGTCGCATAGTTTATTGATACTCGCATAGTTTATTGATACTCAGCGCCACCCATTAATAAATGAAACGTATGTTTTATTACTTTGATGTAGGTACTGAAACATACTTACCTTTTATCTATCATTTTATCGCAGCTTAGACTTAAAAAGTTCCATGGAGTTGATTTAACTAAACATATATACTTAGCCTTTTTCATGTTCAAAGCCAGTGTTATGTAAAGTACTTTATCTACATGGAACACTAACGAAACCATTTTGCACCTACATTCCGTATGAAATGCAAAAAGGGCAAATGAATAAAGAAGTCCTACAGTTCAAATGAACACGAGCAAAAAATGGTATAATTCTCATTATGTACGATTCTACGCCAAAAAACTGATTTAGTTAGAAGATTTACGAATGCATTTATAAGAGAAAAAAATTATGTATTTACAACAA
Source organism: Mercenaria mercenaria (assembly GCF_021730395.1). Taxonomy (NCBI): domain Eukaryota; kingdom Metazoa; phylum Mollusca; class Bivalvia; order Venerida; family Veneridae; genus Mercenaria; species Mercenaria mercenaria. The sequence continues at coordinate 66,971 of NW_026460186.1, read as the reverse complement.
ATGTCAACAGCAAAACAACCGGAAATCACCTACCAGAGAAGGAAAGCGGCAGTATTTCGTCAAATATGCATGGACACCAATAAGTAACACACAACAATGCTTAACTATGATAAAACCGATCTAAAGTGTTTATAGTATTTGTCGTGCAACATGTACAGTGTTTTATAATTCATATACATTTAATAGCAATGTATTTCATGATTATCACATTACTTTAAGTGTAAATAAATGATATTTGATACATTGTTGAGACCCAAATAAAGACCAAATAATTGTATAATGTAAAAGTAGATATACACTTCTTGTCAGTTAATTGGTCAGATTTAAGTACAAATGTATTTGTCCTGCTGTAACACTCAACATTTGTAACAAAAAGAAAGATTGTTCTTGAAATTTTGAGAAAGATTGTTTTAGAAATTTTGTAATGTAAATACGATTAAACCTGTTAAAATTACGTTCCTATAAATGCCACTTCTGTAAAACATGTTTATCAATTTAAGCCATAATAGTTTACCAATTATTTTCATATATGTGGCTGGATAACACCTACGTAGGCATTTCGTGAAGATGCAACTTTTATGTGTTATATGTGAGGTATATGATATAAGTAGTTCATTGATGCCGGTAGTCACAATCCTAAGGTCAAATTAAGGTCAAGAAATTAGGTCAAAGGTCATTAAGTGCAGTTTTTATACATTTCACTTATATGTCATCATATTTTCGCCATTTGATGAAATAAGTGAGCAAAAATAGTATTTAATTGAAGCCAATGTATTTAGCTATGAAATAAAATCACTATATGCAAACTAACTCATTTGCATATTAATTTATATTAATGAAAGCGGCAAAATCGTACAAAATTACGATAAAATTGGTATGCATGTACAGCTGTACAATATTTATTGTTTTATATATAATTTTCATGATTTGAAAAACAGAAAGGTAACAAATGATATGTGGAATACTTCTCTATTGATAAACACGACTGTTTATATCGCCATCATATGTGTTTTATGTGTAGATACTGCCTGAAGTGGGTGGGGCAGGTGAGTTTTCAAAATGGCGACCGAGATTACCACCAAAGGTAAGTATGTTCAAAAGTATGCATATATATGAGTGTTTACATATGTTTTAATGTAATTTATTGCAGTATTAAGATTGATAAATACAATTGATAATAAGACCATACGCCATGTAGGCAACCTCAGATAACCAATATGGCGCTCAGTTTTCAAAATGGCTGCCAAAAGTCAATATGTTAAGGTTTCTTTGCATACACTATAGTGTTTACATAGTTGTTTTATGTAGTTTAGTATAGTATTGTGATTGAAAAAACATTACTATTTTAAATCAGGTTAATTGACACCATCTCAGACAACCAATAAGACACTTTTCACAATAACCGCCAAGAAGTCAGTATGTTCAGTTTTTCTAATATACTGGAGAATGTACAAAAGGTTTTATGTAAGGTTTTGCAGTATTTTGACGGATAATTAAACAATATACTATTTAAAATATATATTGGGTTTACAAACAGGATAGCCTAAATTGGTATCAATAGTATACTTGGTATAACGACTGCATGGGCACCCAATGTATCTAGAGGTATAGAGAAGGCAACTATGGATATCTTCTGTATATCGGCAGGCAAACTTGGCTTTTCATACAGGCCACTATGGATATTCTTAGGATACAGACAGGCAAACTGTGTATCAGTGATATATAGTCAGGCCATTTTTGGTATCATTTGTATACAGACACGCCATCCGGGATAAATGTTTATGCCACTATCGGTATCGAGGATACACAGACATGCCACTCTGGGTATCCTGTGTATACAGACTGGCCCTTCTTGCCATACATACAGACATCTAGGGAAAACCTGGCTATACATATAGGCAACAATAAGTATCCTGGATATAGAAACAAATAAAATGGGTATCCTAGTTATACAGGAAAATTATCCTGGGTATACATACATGTACATTCCACTATGGGTATTTTAGGTATACAATCATTCACTCTGCGTGTTTTGTGCATATATGTATAGCCACCCTGGCTATACATACAGTCCACTAAGGGTACCTTGGCTATACATACAGGTCGTTATGGGTATCATGGGTATACAGAAAGGCCTATCCGGGTATTCTGTGCATACAGACAGGTCATATTGGCAACACATGTATACATACTGGCAAATACTGGTATACTGAATATACAGACAGGCAATTCTGGGTATTCTGGACATACAGAAGGGTCAACCGATTTTCCTTGCAACTCTGGATATTCTGGGTATACAGACATGTCATCCTGGCTATACATTTGTATATATAGGCTACTAAGGGTATCTTCGATTTACATACACACCATTCTGGGTATCTTGGGTATATAGACATGCCATCATGGTTATACATTCAGGTCACTTTGGATGGCATTGGTATACAGACAGGTTACCTATGTATCCAAGGTATAAAGCCATGCCACTCTGTGTAGCCTGGATATACAAACATGTCATCGTGGCCATATATACTGGCCATTATGGATATCCCGGTTTTACATATAAGCCTTTCTGGGTAAAAAACCTGGTTATACAGACAGACCATCGTTGCTATACACTAGGCCTGTATATGCGTTGAGTATGCTTGGTATATAGACAGGTCACCTGAGTGCATCCTAGGTAGGCCACCTTGAGTATCCTGGATATACAAACAGGCCATCCTGACCGTTTACTTAATGTCACCACTATCAATATCCTGGGTATAAATAAATGCCACCGGTGTACCCTAGGTATAGAGGCAGGTCTATCTTGGTATCCTTGGTATACTGTCAGGTCTTTTTGGCTATAAATACAGGCCACTATTGGATCCTGGTTACCGCTATTTGTAAACTTGCTATACATAAAGACCACTCTGGGTGTACTGGGTATATAGGTCTTCCTGGTTATATATACAGAAAGCTATTAGGTGTAAAAACAGGCCTCTCGTGGTATCCATTGTATACATACAGGCTATCAGGGCTATATATGTATGCCAATACGGATATCCTTGGTATACAGAAAGATCGCCAATGTATCCAAGATTACAGGTCACTTGGGTATCATGGATATACATACAGATACACTATGAGTGTCCGTGGCATACAAAGAGGCAACTATCGGTACCTTAGGTATAGATGCTGGTCATTTGGGGTATCAGGGTTATACAGACAGACCATCACAGCTATACATACATGTATATGCCAGTTTGAACATATACTAATTACGTTTCACAACTTTGCATCGATACCATAAAATAAGTTTGCATGCATACAAAGGATACCACGGGTGACATGTATGACTGTATTCCTATAATACCCAAAGTAACATATCATATACTAATGTGGATTGCAAGACGGAAAGTGGCAGTTCAATGTGCAAATGCTACCGATCCAACCAGGTTTGCATGTTTGAATGTGATGCGAGGCTATTTATATACCAACTGTAGAAATGTACATGGCAATGAGGACAATAAAGTTGTGACATTTTAAAAACAATGTCCTCTGGTATTGTGTATAAGGAAAAGACTATGAGCAAGATTGTGTGAACTACGTTGTGTAGTATTTGAGTGTTAAATACTAATTATATTCTTAATGCATGGAGTATTTACAAGCTTTACTTGGACATTTATAAAACTGATAAGATTCTTATCAATGGTTAAGAACAGATATATATATGTATTAAATGAACGTTTTAAATGCATATTTGATACATTTTAATTAATATTCTTGAGTATGCAAATGAGCTGAAAAACACTTAGTTAATATTTGTGAAGAACATTATTCCAAAATCAAAACATCTTACTATCTCAAAATATGGTTTATATGTGAAATGTAAATATTGTCAGTTTTTTTTTAATATTTGTCTTTTTTAATGATTATTATACCCCACCCACTTTTGACAGTATTTACTCTTGCAAACAATAAATAATGCTACAAACAGATATATATTTATATAAAGTAATGTTTCAAATGTAATATTGCTTATTTTTGTCCATTTATAAACAAAAATAATGAAGATTTCATCTTTGTATTATTTGAAAATATCATTTTTAACGAATTATCTGCCCATTTTTAAGTTTTCATGAATATTCATAAGTATGTAAATGAGCCATGGCTTCATTTTGATACCATTGTTGTTATTCTACACCGATAAATGACCAAGATACAAGGTATTTATGTGACATACATGAAAATATGCACCGAATGAACTTTGACCTCGTTTATTTTACTATAAAGGGCCTCTCAAGGGTGACTACCGGGCAAGTCTTTCTTGAGGCACCTAATAGATAACGTTTAACATGGTAGTCGTCCATCCTCAGAGAATGCCTACGCAAGTCACAATTTTGAAAACTCTAGGCAAACTATAAATGCTAAAATTTAACTGAAGATTTACTTGTTTTGGGAGACCACTTGTCCGCAAGACATTTTTAATTTACTATAGTCGGCTTTTACAGACAGGTTTGACTTTGAAATGATGCTAGAAATTATATATAATTATATGTCCTATCATTCAGGAAAAGTTATGTAAAAGTACTTTTTATGTCATTAAAAAAATGCAGATTGATTACTGTATAACATAGAATTCGATAAAAAAATACCAAAGTTTTATTATTCTGAGAAAGGATCGTACAATGATGATGGTGCATATAATTTAAGAAAGTAAAAAGATAAATCAGATCGAATTACATAAATTTCGAAATATTTTAATTCAGATAAACTGTCGAGAATATAGTCATTAAAAACATATATATATTATTGCTTTAATGAATGTTTGCAACATTAGGAAACTGTTGAGAGCCTTAAACCTGTATGACTAGCTACATAAATTACGAATACGACAGTATTGTTTCATCTAATGAATATGTACGTTACCTAGATTATTTTCTTTAATTGAAAAGTCAGTACTCTCTCAACACAAGAAAATGTTATTGTTAAATATTCTTAACAGTTCAACTTTCTTATGCTAAAAACTTTGAAGCTATGAAAGGGAAAAACATGTTTCAAAAATCAAGAATTTACGTTACTCCTTATATATTATTGGACAATGTTATATTCAAAAAGTATGAATATCTGCATGAGATATTTCAGTTGATAACAAATGTGGTTTTTAGATAATACCGATGTTTATACGTGGAACAGGTGCATGTATAGCTGTAGTTATTGTAGTTTTGCGTCGGATGTAGGCTGCAATTTGTTTCTGCTCTGCAATTTGGGTTATTTTGCAAAAACTAGAGATTCTAGAGATTGGATTTTTGGCTCAGTTTTTAATAAACTAGTGAACGACATACTGCAGAATTTATGTTATGGAATTATCTTTGGATTAATGAATACCTTCGATGTAAAACAATTGCAAATTGATAAATATCGGAGTAACGCTTTAATAATATTGTCAGGTTTGGTGGACAACATCTCACTCGGAATTTGGCTAATCCATATACAGGTAGACAGTACACTAGAGACCAATTATTGGATTATAGATTTGTGCCTAGGAGGTATACAATTCCGAATGAAGAAACATTAGCTATGCTGAAAAAGTATAATCTTTTGAAATAAAGAGGTAAACGAGCTGGTCGCCCGAGGATAAAGTCTAAAGCTTATGTTCACTTGACAAATTTGACCAAAATTAAACTAGATCATACATTCATATTAAATGCACACAGAAAGAAACAACTGAAACGTTCAAATTTGAACCAAATTAAATTAGGTCATTTATTCTTATTAAATGCCCACAGAAAGAAACAACTGAAACTTTCAACTGTGAACGTAAGGTATGTGCGAGGAAAGTCTGTTGACCTTCTCCAGCACATATTGGAGGAAGGTATAGACCTCTGTGTGATCACTAAAACTTGGCTACAGCCGGGTGGTGATGACGTTTTCAGGGGTAATTGTCTCAGGATGGTTACTGCTTTGATGATGTCCCGATACCCGACCGTAAAGGTGGAGGACTTGCCCTTTTATACAGAAACAATCTCAAAGTGTCAACATGCCCAGCAAAAGCCTTTCAGTCCTTTGAATGTGCTGAATGAAAAGTATGTTGTCAATCATTCATCCTCTACATCTTTGGAATATATAGACCGCCGTATCCGGAAAGAAACCCAGTGACCCAGGCTATGTTCACGACAGATTTCACTGAGTTTCTTGAACAAATAACGACCATCTGAGTCTGTGGTGCTGTTACGTGACTAACATCGCATGGATAATAAGTTGGATTGCTACACGAAACAATTCCAGCAGTGTTTGAAATCTTTTGGACTGGTTCAACATGTCAATGCTCCAACTCATTCTGGTGGTCATATTCTTGACTTGATGATCACAAAGCTAGAAGACAAACGTGTGAATGTCTCAGAACCCTTGTCAGACTATTACATCTCTGACCACTGCTTTGTTAGTTGTAACATTGAACAGTGTCGTCCTCCCTTGATCAGGAAATCAAATCTCGCAATTGGAAATCTGTATCCAGTGACATGTTACAAGCAGAATTCGGACAATTAAAGAACATTGTAGTGAACTCGTTCAATGTCAATGATCTTGTGTCTGAATTCACAAGAATCACGTCAGACATTGTTCAGATACATGTCCCTCTAAAGGGAAGAACTATTCTCTGTAGACCGACAGTTCCTTGGTACTCAGGATACCTAAAACAGCTGAAACAGTACAAACGATCAATAGAGAAAATTTTATGAATGCCAAATCTGACCTGTGAAAGAAAGTATATAATGGTGTAAGAAACATATATAGTGCTGAACTTTCTAGGGCCAAGGATGAGTACTGCTAGAACAAGATTGGAGAAGCAGAAGGAAACATCAAAAAGCTATATGCTGTTACATCAGATTTACTAGGAAGGTCGAAGGACAATCCTCTCCCACTACATACAAGTGCAGTATGTTTGGCAAATGACTTCCTACGATACTTTGCCGATAAAATAACCAAATTGAGAAATGATCTTGACAATATACCAATTGAAACACCCAGCAATGGTAATTCTTTCTACTCGAAACCACCTGTGATTATGAATACATTTACTGCATTCAAACCGCTTTCCGAAAATGATATTTTGAAACTTGTATATGCATCAAAATCTACAACATGTAAACTTGATGTGATTCCAATTAAAAAAATTAAAGGAGCATTTTTCACAACTTGCTCCCGTTGTGACAGCCATTGTAAAGCGATCATTGATAACTGGTGTGTTCCCTGAGTAGCGGAAAAGTGCTGTGATAAAACCTTTGTTGAAGAAGAAAGGTCTCTCACTTGAACTGCAAAACTATCGCCTGGTGTCATATTTAACATTCCTCTTCAAAATTCTTGAAAAAGCTGCACTTAACCAATCACTAAGCATATTGAAGCAAACAGTCTCCTCCCAGCTTACCAAAGTGCCTATAAAATATAACGGGGTTGAAACAGCAATGGTCAAAATGTATAATGATCTGTTGCAAAACCATAGATAAAAATCAAGAAACAATCGTGGTCATGATCGACTTGAGTGCAGCGTTCGATACCATCGATATCCCGATACTGATTCAAATCCTTCAAGATGAATTTGGTATACATAGCACTCCCTTGAAATGGATAGAATCTTATCTCACGAACAGAACAATGAAATTCTTATTCGAACAGTCAGCATCTGACACGGAGCCACTGAGGTTAGGTGTCCCCCAGGGTTCTTGTGCCGGACTGGTGATCTTTACACTGTATATATCGGCTCTCAACCGAGTAGTGCAGAAATATCCAGCCGCTCTCTATGGATACGCGGATGACCACAAGATTGCGTTAAACATTCAAGCGGGAAATTCTCAAAATGAGACAACTGTTCTTCAACAACTTGACAGTTGTCTCAATGAAATCATAAAATGGAAGACAACCTTCAAACTGAAAATGAATCAGTCTAAAACTGAAATAATTATCTATGGAACCAGACAACAGTTAGCGAAATTGAACATCACAGTCAAGTGTAAACGTTGGTAGGTGTAATGTTAAATGCGTCAATCATGTTAGAGACCTGGGTGTAACCATGACCAATACACTCAAGTTTGACCATCACATCCAGAAAAAGTGTCAAAAAGCTCATATGCAGTTACGAAACCTTAGAGCCATACGGAAACATCTAACACAAAAGTCAATTGAAACATTAGCGCATGGATTGGTCCATTCTCATATTGACTTCTGCAACAGTTTATTTAACGAAAGTCCAGCCTACCAAATCAACAAACTACAGCGAGTCCAAAATCATGCCGCTAGAGTAGTCATGAATGCGTCATATGAACAACCAAGTGCTGAACTTCTGAAAGAGTTACACTATCTTCCAGTTAAGGCTAGAGTCATGTTCAAAGTCCTAGTAATAGTCTTCCGTGTCATCAATGGTACAGCTACAGTATATCTGAGGGAAATGTTTGTACCTACTCGACAACGGTACAGACTACGTTCTCAAAGTGACACTAACTTCAACATCCCTAGACGGCGAACAAAATAAGCAGACAGATCTTTGGTCGTCGTTGGTCCCAAATGGAGGAACGATCTACATAGCTATCTGAAAGACATTCAGTCTGAAGCCAGCTTTAGATCAAAACTGAACACACATTTGTTTAGTCAGTTTCATGAACAATGAGTGTACTCTTGTTAAAATACAAAATGTCACTAGTGGTATAAAATAGTATTTATATATGTCTAAATCAAAGTTCTAGAATCCTGGTCATATTTTGAATGCATATGTTTTAAATGTGTGTTATGTAATTTTAAAGCGCAGTAGAATATTTTGTAATTTTTGCGCTATATAAATGCCATGTATTTGTATTTGATAAGAAGTGATATAGCATCTGCTATCGAACAATGAATTGTAGTGTTCTTAAAATGTTGTTAAGTATTGTCAGTAAATCAAGGTACCGTAAATAACATGATTGTTCGTCTTCTTAATATCTAAACTCTGGATGAAAGTTAATTAATATCATTTAAATGTTTGTGAGGTGTTCCTGAGCTAATATGAGCTAATATAATTTGATGCTGAACAAAATTTAATTTTACTTTTTGCAAAGACAATACTTCACTCAAAGTGTTAGTAGTACTTGTATGCATTTTCCACAGTGGTAACTGTTGACTTACAACTTTTATTAGCAAGCTAAATATTAAGTTTCATACAAACAACTCAGAGCTTTTGGAATTTGCAATATACATAAACTTTTATTGACAATGAAACCATCATAAGGTGGCTCTTTATAAAAGTTCTGATATCCCGTATTATCTGAAAAACGACCATGCTGCTAACAACCTAACATATCATTTATCAAATGATAGTTATTTACCAACAATATGAAGCAAGCAAACCAAATGAACCGGTTATGTGTAATAGAAATTTGTTTAAGGCTTTCTATAGATTTGGCCGCAGGCATAAAATTTCCTTTAAAGAGATTCCACTCTTTTCACTAACCTATATGCTATCCATGTATGTGTATTTTTGAAATTAGAGCTAAGATAATAAAACGAATAAAGGTTTATGATTGTACGATCCGATTTCAGTGACTTTGCGAAATTTAAATTTATAGATACATGTATTTGCAAAGTGTAAAGTGTTGCGTAGGGCTATATGTTTTGAACGGTAGACACATGCATGCCATGTGAATAGCCTGTATGTATAGTGTATAAATAAAATATTTAAATACAGCAATACAACAATACAAAGCTTGTACTTAAAGTTGATATGGTTTATGTGAATGACTTATATTTTGTGACCCGACTTTGAGTTATAGTAAACAATATTCTTCTATCTGTCTACAACAAGAAGTGAATATACCTTTAGTTTAAGGTTTTAATAGGCGAGACATGAAATATCTTGAATATGCAATGCGCGATCCAGCACTAAGATGGATTAAAGCTTCGAAGATAATAGGCTCCAGTCCTATACTGGTTTCCACAGGAGTATATCTTGGGTATGTGCTTGGACTCATCCTCAACTTAGCTTATATCAACCCCCGATCCCAACCCTGACAAGACGTCTAATCAAAAGATAGCATTTTTGCTGATGGTTTTTCATTCTTGAGTGTTCGTCAATATCAATATTTATATATAAAAGCTTTGTTTGTTTGTTTTGGGTTTAACGCCGTTTTTCAACAGTATTTCAGTCATGTAACGGCGGGTAGTTAACCTAACCAGTGTTCCTGGATTCTGTACCAGTAAAAACCTGTTCTCCGCAAGTAACTGCCAACTTTCCCACATGAATCAGAGGTGGAGGACTAATGATTTCAGACACAATATCGTTTATCAAATAGTCACGGAGAACATATGCCCCGCCCGAAGATCGAACTCACGACCCCGCTATCCGTAGACCAACGCTCTACCTACTGAGCTAAGCGGACGGGCTATATATATAAAAGCGTTACGCTAATTCCTATGCTTGGGACGTGGGGGTGTAGCACATTTCATTACCTCCAATGAAAAGCCACAATCAAAACGAGTGTTTTATGCTTTGCTTGGTTGCATTTTATGCTTCTATGGTGGCCGAACTTGGGTTAAGTGCTTTATATGTTCTTGTCCTTTGTGATCGTGGAATGCATTCAATATATTTTACTATTGGAGTTCCGCTTAAGCCGGCGCTGAGAGGCATAAAGAGTCTTGTACATGGCATAACCTCTCATAAACACACTCATTAAGGTATCCGATCAACAAATAAGCAAGTTACAATTAACAGTAGCAGTAGAGTTTCTTAAGATTTTAACATGTTCTGGCTACTCTGGTCAGCCAGAGTAGCCAGAATAGCCAGGATTTCATTTGCTCTGGTTACTCTGGCTGGCCAGATTTTGGCATGTTCTGGCTACTCTGGTCAGTCAGAGTAGCCGGAGTAACCAGGATTTCATTTGATCTGGCTACTTTGGCTAGCCAGAACAGCCAGAATTTCCTATATGCCGATTGGTTATAGCTACCCTGGCTAGCCAGAATAGCTAGAGAAATTAAAGTAAAACCTGTTGCGAAATGACCCTTATTTGTAGTCTCTGATTTCTTTGTGTTTTATGTATCAAGTGATTTATCAAACGGACTTCAAAATATTGTCTTATTTTTAAGACAGCAGCCAGAGTACCCAGAGTTTCTAGGATTTTAACATGTTCTGGCTACTCTGGTCAGCCACAGTAGATAGAGTTACCAGGATTCATTTGCTCTGGCTACTTTGGCTAGCCAGAACAGCCAGAATTTCCGAGATGCCCATTGGTACTAGCTAGAGAGAAAGTACAGTAAAACCTGTTGCGAAATCTACATGTACATCTATTTATTAAGTACATTTTGTACTTCAGACAATCAACGACTGATTTTAATTGGGAGGTCGGGACAGTTGTTAAAAGCATGTTGCTATGTTACATGATACATGATATTCATGTGTTAAGAGAGTAAGAGCAGTAATATATACAGCTATCTTAAAAAAAAACACAAAAAAACCCCCAACAAAAAACAAAACAAAGCAAAAAAAAAACAACAAAAAAAAAAAAAACAAACAAAAACAACAGGATGATGCCATTAGTACATATACGAGACGAGTCTAGGCCAGATGTCATGCATTGAAGGTTCACACTGTCTTTGATGTTATTATGAAAGGCGTTCCAGTATCTGATCGTGGGGGGAAACAGGAATTCATATGATATTGTGTTATTGAAGACGGAATAATAAAATTTAAATTTCTAGAGGCTGTCAGGTGATAGGTTATCTGATATTTTGTACAACATTATTATCGATGCATGTTTTCTTCTCTGTTCTAGTGTCTGCCATTTAAAAGTTTCAAGCATTGATGTTATGCTGCTTTGGTATGAGTAGTCATTCATAAACACATCTGGCTGCAGCTCTTTGTACCTTTGCTATCTCATATGCTAAGTTTTGTTCTGCCACGGATGCCATATGGTGTTATATTATTCTAATTGTGGGCGAACGTATGTTTTGTAGGCAGTTTCTTTGATATTACGGTTATTCCATTGTACATTTCTTTTTATAAATCTGAGAGTGTTAATAGCTTTTGAAGATGTAATTTCAATATTTTTTCTCAACTAAAGTCATCTCTAATAGTAATCTAAAGATATTTACCTTTTTCTGTAGTTTTTAGTTCTTAATTATGTTATTTATATGAAAAGATGATATATTTTCTTTTTTTTGGAGATTCTTATGGCTAAGCATTTATCAGGATTGAATTCCATAGACCAATTACATTCCCATTCTTCTAATATCGTTAAATCATCTTGAAGTTTTTAAGAGTCTACTAACGAGTCAATGGTTAGGTATATGATGATGTCATCAGCAAATAAGCGTATTCTACCTTTAACAGAGTCGGGAAGGTCATTGATAAAACAAAGGTAGAGACAAGGACCCAACACTGAACCTTGGGAAACCCCCCTGATAGAACTGGTAAAGAGTATGAGCCTTCAACTACTACAGATTGAGAACGATTACTAAGGAAACATTGAATCCAGGATAGAGATGTTTTGTTGACGCTAAGTTTCATGAGTTTATAGAGAAGGAGTTGATGATGATCGACCCTGTTGGAAAGACCACGAAGAGGATTGTTAATGCACGCCTGAAGTGGTACATGGAGACTAACAACCTATTCGCAACGCAACAAGCTGGCTTCAGACAATTCCGCCCCACTGAGGACCAGACTATTGTAAAATCTTTACATTTTTACTATATATTCTCCATTGATATATTTTGTTTTTTTATTTGGATTTAACGTCGCACCGACACATGATAGGTCATATGGGGACTTTCCAGCTTTAATGGTGGAGGAAGATCCCAGGTGTCCCTCCGTGCATTATTTCATCACGAGCGAGTACCTGGATAGAACCACCGGCCTTCCGAAAGCCAGCTGGATGGCTTCCTCACATGAAGAATTCAAAGCCCCGAGTGAGGCTCGAACCCAAATCGATGAGGGGCAAGTGATTTGAAGTCAGCGACCTTAACCACTCGGCCACGGAGGCCCCTCCAATGATATTGATATATAGGTTAATCCTAGGCTGAACAGACGGATACAAGTAGGTATTTTTGTCAAGGACTTTTTTTCGGCGGAACAGTTTTCCGCCTGATATACCGTCCTTCCCTATATGTGAAAATTCAATATGGAAATCTGAACTATCTGAAATATCTGACCTTAATCCACATGCCGGACTAATTTTCACTTTCACAACTTTCATTTCTCCCTTTTTACTTGGCTATATATTTTGTAATTTATTTTTCTGTTCTTTCTTTTTATAATCTTAATGATTTGAAAAGAAAATTGTTCTCGTCACAGTAAGGTGTTACACAGCAATGAATAAATTAATAGATGTAACAGCTTTACGACTTGCCATGCTAAAAGCTAATTGATTTATAACTTCAAATTACAAGAGATAGGTATTTAAGTTGAATGTGTGTCAACTATAAACAAATGTCCAAATTTTATTTTTAAATAATTGGGTTAATAGATAGTAATATATCTAGCGTTTTCATGATACAGAAAGGGCGCTTTTGGGCGCTTTTGTTTGCAAAAATCCGGTTTGGGTTTTAGGTTTTGGTTTGGATAAAAAATAATGATGAACTTAAACTGGTTTCTGTTAAAATGAGTTCTTGAACAAACAGGCGGTTTGTATGAACAAAATGGCGAATCTAGAAAAACTGGTGATTAAATTTATTCTAAATGGAGATAAATGACATATTTTGTATCTAAGAGCCAAACCTATTAAATAACATGTACTACTATTAGTAACAGGCGTAGGAGCTGGGGCGGCAGGGGCGGCGCCCGCCGCCCCAATATTTGAAAAAGGCTAGAAAATATAATTGAAAATAAATACAGCGGTCTTCCATTTATCATGAAGTGCATCGGTGACTGATATGTACACAGAATCTTGTCGCCTTGCTAGATCACCTTGATGACAGGGTATTGTACAAAATCGATAATCCGCAACGACAAAGGTCACTGTATTTTCACGCACCGCAGACTCGGAGTATAGGCATTTAATTAATGAAAGTTAATCGTTTTTAATTGCTTACTGCCAAAATTGCAATTAATGTTGTGCCAACAAAGGAAAGTATCTTGAATAAAACACAAACGCAAATCGGGATCTTTAGATGTCTTTACATAAAATATACTAAATTAAACATTTTTGACACTTAAACACATTGTTTGAAAATCAAAAGCACCAATCATAATGATTCAATTCAACGCATAAAATGTAGAAAAATCCTTATAGATTTTACAGATCTAGTAAAATTAACAAGTATTACAGCTTCTACATAAAAATATAAAAGTCCAATCAGTCTCGCAATTTTGCATTTCCAAATCGATCAACCCTCAATGGTTCGAAGAAAACAGTGAACTGCGTTTTACCTATATAATGCCATTTAATGACTAAAATGCTAAAAGGATTGGATTACCCCTTTAAGTCGAGGTCTTGTGCTCCATACCCTACTTAGACATTTACTACTCCTAATGTGCCGACACTATTTAACATGTGTATATAGCAAGGCTAATTATGGACTAGACAGTTGATTCACTGCCTTTTGCACTCAACAACATAAGCCATTAGACCAATTGAGTGAATACAAATGTTTGTTTTTGTTAAGTTTAATGTCAGACTGACAGAATTATAGGTCATATATCAACTTTCAATGCATTATTTAAGGCATGGGCGGGCAGCTAGGTTAAGCCACTGTCCTTTAAGTCAGCTGGTTTACTTCCACACATGAAAGAATTCTACACCCTGAGCAAGGTTTCGAACACACAGCAAACAATAATTTAAATTCAACTACCCTAACCATCCGGCCACAAAGACTAAGACTAAGATGCAATCATTTAACTGTATCCACTATCCAGCAGACTTTTTTTTATTTCAATTTGCTGAAAATTAGAGATTAAGTGTTTTGTAGCAGGGATAACTCCTTAATTGAAATCATTGCTGTTTCCTTGTTTTAGACACACTCAGCAAAGTTTGACAGTTGTGATGTAGTTAATGTGCAAAAATAGATGATGTTATACTCAAGGTTCAAGCAAAGCACATATACTCTGTTTCTGGTGCTGGACTGATTTAAGTAACAAGTTGTATTTTAGGCCAGCGAGTGTATCTTTCCTCACAAAAACTTGTTTAAATAAATATTAATTAAGATTCTTCAAAAAATGGTTGACATATTTAATCTCTGACATTTTTTCTGATGACACACTGTACATCCAAAATCTGGCAACAATGAGTTGGATGGCATCCAATGACACCCCTGACTTGATCAGATAATACTTAATACTTTGAACTTTTATGTCACTGTATTAAGGGGGACCAGAAACCATGGATATACATTATTAAACACAATTGATACTTATGTATATACTTATATGTATTTCAGTGAATTGAAATTTCTCTACACTACATGCAGCCACAGGAAAACACTGCAGCAATTACAAGGCAGAGACTGAAGCACTAATGAAGGCCGTCTCAATGATTGAAGACTCGGCAGAAGAAAGCTCCTCAGTCGTCTTTCTCACAGATGCACTGTCTGTCATGGAAGCTTTGATCAACAATAAAGCTCTGCACCTAGCCAGGAGAATGCAGAGCCTGAGTATAACCTGCAAAGTAGTACTTCAGTGGATTCCATCCCATTGTGAACTTGCAGGCAATGAAGAGGCAGACAAACTGGCTAAGCTAGGAGCTCAGTCAGAACAACCAACAGAACCTGTGAGTTACAAGGAGAAAGTCACCATCATCAAGGCACTAACAAGACCAAGGATGGAGGAAGATGCTTTTCATCTCCTTGATCGGTCTGAACAAGTGATGATGGTCAGGCTCCGCTCAGGGCACAACAAGCTCAATGCTCACATGTACAAGAAATACAGACTGGCATCATCGCCAACTTGTCCATGTGGTGAAGAAGATCAGACTGTGGAGCATATACTTCAGAGATGTAAAAGGCATGACCAGGAGCGAGCTGCGATTTCGCCGATAGACACCTCAATCCACCAGAAACTGTATGGAGGCATTGAGGATCTGCGGCAAACCACAAGTTTCATCGAGGCTACTGGTCTGACAGTGTAGTTGCGAACGACAAGAAGAAGAAGAAGTGAATTGAAATGTCTTCATGTCGTTGTACCATTTAGAGTAATATGAGCGGGAGTAGTTATTGATCTTTAGAAAGTAGGTATCATATTTGACCTAATGGGATTTGTTAGATGTACATGCCACTTTGATAAGGCAGTAATCACATTTTGAATACCTGAACCATACCTTTACCTCCAGCAATATGCATCTATTTAGTAAAATGGAAATGCATTTTGTCACAACTGGTTAAACACTCACTTTCAGGTATTGTGACATGTGTTTATAATAATACCAACCCTGAAAACATCAGTCAATTATTAAAAGTCTGAAAAAATATTTGAAATCAGTAGCTGGTTAGCGTTTCTCTTTTGACTTTGAAAATGAGACAACAGAATCTTGTATGGAACAGGAGTACAATCATGCATTATCAGTTGAAACAAACTTGTGCAAACTTGCTTCCGAAGTTAGCATTGTAATAGATTGTACAACATTTGACAACAAGGTACAGGATCAGCTCTTTTTACAGACTTAATAGTCATTTTATTTTTGTTGTTGATAACTGCTTTGTCTATATTGAAATGGCTATTTCATGGGGACACGAATTTATGGAATTCAACTTTTGAAGATAAAAACGATGGTATTTTATCGGCTAAAAATGTTAGAAATTAATTACACAACTATGAAATCCATGAAAATTAGTCCCCTACAAGTATTCATGACTTTGCAGTGTTTTTCGGCCATTTTTCTGCATAAGTTAACAGGACCTCTGTCAGTCAATTTATTTTCAATTAATATCTTGTCAGGGATAAAAAAAAAATGAAAATTTAGTTGGAAAATGAAATGTTCATTGATATGAATAGTTGTATGCATGAAAATAAAAAAATACTCATTTTGCTCTTAAAATTTAAAACTGCATCTTTTAGTCAGGCTAGAGAACTGCTTTGCCTTTGTATTTATATACTAATGATGTTTATGTGCATATAAAGTTATGTCAATGTAAATAAAAAATATTGCATATGTATGTTATCCTTCAGAAACAGACACATTTACTATAAATTAAAACTTTATTCTATAACAGTAATTGGATTTTGAACTGTTGGAGGTCGAATAAATTGTAATCTTGGAACGAAATGAATGGAATAATTCGATGGTTAGAGAAACTGATGAGAACGATGTATGCCAGTCAAAGAGAATGCTTTTAGAAGTTATTATTGATAAATGAACTCGGCTGAGCAAAAGCGCCCTTTGTTTGTAACAAACTCAATTCGGTTTCAAACCGGTTTGCCAAACTTTCGATTTGTTTTGTAAAACTGGTTTTGATCTCGAAAAGGTTTGTGTCATTTGTTTTCAACCAAACTGCCCCCGGAGGCGGTTTGTTCGGTTTGTTGTATCCGAAATTTATTGCAGTTCGAGAAAAAATGGCGGACCGTGTGGACCAAAATGGAAACGGGTAAAGAAAAAAAAATAAGAATTGGTTCATTTCTGGTGAAAACCCGTGGTAATCTTTATGCTCAGCCGAGTTCATTTATCAATAATTACTTCTAAAAACATTCTATTTGATTGGCATACATCATTTTCATCAGTTTCTCTAACCATCGAAATATTCCATTCATAATTTTTCGTTCCAAGATTATTCGACCTCCAACAGTCCAAAATCCAATTACTGTTATAGAATAAAGTTTTAATTTATAGTAAATGTATCTATTTCTGAAGGATAACATACATATGCAATATTTTGTATTTAAATAAATGTCTCTGTTGCTAAGCAAGGGATCACTTCTTGTAGTGTAAAGAAACACACTTACTTTTGTAAGAATTCTAGGTTCAAGTCCTAGCAAGAAGCCCTCTGCACATTGACATAACTTTATATGCACTTAAACATCATTAGTATATACATACATATGCAAAGCAGTTCTCTAGCCTGACTAAAAGATGCAGTTTTAAATTTTAAGAGCAAAATGAGTGTTTTTTTATTTTCATGCATATAACTATTCATATCAATGAACATTTCATTTTCCAACTAAATTTTCCTTTTTTTTTATCACTGACAATATATTAATTGAAAATAGGACCTCTTAACTTATGCAGAAAAATGGCCGAGAAACACTGCAAAGTCATAAATACTTGTGGGGGACTAATTTTCATGGATTTCATAGTTGTGTTATTAATTTCTAACAAGCCGATAAATACCATCGTTTTTATCTTCAAAAGCTGAATTCCATAAATTCTTGTGCCCATGAAATAGCCATTTCAATATAGACAAAGCACTTATCAACAACAAAAATAAAATGACTATTAAGTCTGTAAAAAAAGCTGATCCTTGTCAAATGTACAATTTATTACAATGCTAACTTCGGAAACAAGTTTGCATAAGTTTGTTTCAATTGATAATGCATTGTGTCGTTAGTGCCTTGATGTTGGTGACTTTCTCCTTGTAACTCACAGGTTCTGTTGCTTGTTCTGACTGAGCTCCTAGCTTAGCCAGTTTGTCTGCCTCTTCATTGCTGCAAGTCCACAATGGGATGGAATCCACTGAAGTGCTACTTTGCAGGTTATACTCAGGCTCTGCATTCTCCTGGCTAGGTGCAGAGCTTTATTGTCGATCAGAGCTTCCATGACAGACAGTGATCCGTGAGAAAGACGACTGAGGAGCTTTCTTCTGCCGAGTCTTCAATCATTGAGACAGCCTTCATGAGTGCTTCAGTCTCTGCCTTGTAATTGCTGCAATGCTTTCCTGTGGCTGCGTGTAATGTAGAGGAATTTCAATTCACCAAAATACATATAATTATATACATAAGTATCAATTATGTTTAATAATGTATATCCATGGTTTCTGGTCTCCCTTAATACAGTGACATAAAAGTTCAAAGTATTAAGTATTATCTGATCAAGTCAGGGGTGTCATTGGATGCCATCCAACTCATTGTTGCCAGATTTTGGATGTACAGTGTGTCATCAGAAAAAATGTCAGAGATTAAATATGTCAACTATTTTTTGAAGAATCTTAATTAATATTTATTTAAACAAGTGTTTGTGAGGTAAGATACACTCGCTGGCCTAAAATACAACTGGTTACTTAAATCAGTCCAGCACCAGAGTCAGAGTATATGTGCTTTGCTTGAACCTTGAGTAGTATAACATCATCTATTTTTGCACATTAACTACATCACAACTGTCAAACATTGCTGAGTGTATCTAAAACAAGGAAACAGCAATGATTTCAATTAAGGAGTTATCCTAAACACTTTATCTCTAATTTTCAGCTGTCTAGTGGATACAGTTAAATGATTACATCTCAGTCATAGTCTTTGTGGCCGGATGGTTAGGTGGGTTGATTTTAAATTAGTTGTCCTTCACTGCTGTATGTTCGAAACCTTGCTCAGGGGCTATAATTCTTTCATGTGTGGATTTTTAAGTAATACAGCTGACTTAAAGGACAGTGGCTTAACCTAGCTGCCTGCCCATGCATTAAATAATGCATTGGAAGTTGATATATGACCTATAATTCTGTCAGTCTGACATTAAACTTAACAAAAACAAACATTTGTATTCACTCAGTTGGTCTAATGGCTTATGTTGTTGAGTGCAAAAGGCAGTGACTCAACTGTCTATGCCATAATTAGCCTTGCTATATATACACATGTTAAATAGTGTCGGCACATGAGGAGTAGTAATAGTAGTACATGTGTTTTAATATGTTTGGCTCTTACATACAAAATCTGTCATTTATCTCCATTTAGAATAAATTTAATCACCAGTGTTTCTAGATTCGTCATTTTGTTCATACAAACCGCCTGTTTGTTCAAGAACTCATTTTAACAGAAACCAATTTAAGTTTATCATTATTTTTTATCCAAACCAAAACCTAAAACCCAAACCGGATTTTTGCAAACAAAAGCGCCCAAAATTGTCGCAACTACTTTAATTGACTGTTTCCTTCTGGTATACACAAACATTGAAGATACCATCGTTGTAAATGAAGTGATAACATAACTGTAGTTTTTCGAATAAAATTAACACTAGTATACAAGTAATTTGCAAAAAGTATGCATATTATCCCATTCTGTGCTATATACGCAAATATACTAATTTTATTTACTAGAATGATTCAGGAATCTATTGCAATGGTCCTAATGAGAAAAGAATTTAGAAATGTTCAGATTTTTAAGCTTCATAAATTTAATTATTTTTGATAAGTGATATTGCACATGTATTGTATTTTCGATATTAAGATGTCATATATGCACATGGTTTAAAGTCATTTAAGGTTGCTCCATGCTTTAGACCAAAATAGTCAAAAATTAAGGTACATTAAAGAAATTTAGTTTGAATATAGATTTAAGACTATATTTTTCAAAAATACATATATATTTTGCTCAGCTCCTGTCTAATGTGTAATTCTAATGCGGTACCTGCTTTTATCATGGTGAAGTTAATTTTTCCGCCATTATTAAGTGGAAAATGGTCCGAATTAATTTTTTTCCCACCTGCTCACAGTTTTGTTTTCATATTTTGCAAGTAGCTAAATACTCAAGGACCAATTTTCAAGCTATATCTTAGCAAAAACTGAAGGAAGTCGCACGTTCGAAGCGGCGAAATAAGTACTTAAAACTGCACATCAATTCGCATATTTCTTCTTACATCATTTTGTTTGGCGAGATGAAAAAACTTTTATTTTTTGGCATTACTTTTTTAAAGGTATGTTAATCAAATAAATGAAATAAAAAAGGTATGTGTTCACGGTGGATTTTTCGAAATAATCTTTGAAAATCGTCATACGCAAAAAATAGGCGTCTGACGGGACAGCGACACACCACGCCATGACGTGACAGTGTATTTCTATACGCATTTTAAGGCAAAAATGACTTCACATCACTTGCCCCTCATCGATGTGGGTTCGAGCCTCACTCGGGTGTTGAATTTTTCATGTGAGGAAGCCATCCAGCTGGCTTACGGAAGGTCGGTGGTTCTACCCAGGTTCCCGCTCGTGATGGAATAATGCACTGCAGTCTTTCTCCACAATTAAAGCTGGAAAGTCGACGTCGCCGTATGATCTATCATGTGTCGGTGCGACGTTAAATCCAACAATTCAATTATTTGTGGGTGGACGGATAGCTCAGTGGTTTGCACACTGGCCTTCAAATCCTGAGGTCGGGGTTCGATCCCCGGCAGCTACTCGGGAATTTTCAGAAACGCTTTTCAGTGTTTCCCACCCAACTAGAGGTGTACTGGTCAGGAACCCAGGCAATCCTTGCGTGGATCAGTGCTATACATTGGGCACGTTAAAGAACCAGGCTGTCTATTCGAAACGAGCTAGGCTAAGTTAGCCGGATAAGCCTGTATCTGATTTCTGATCTCTCTGTCGTGGGGGCTTTGTCTCACTCTGTCCCACTGGTCAGATCGCTCTGTGTCTGTACTAGTAGAGGATGAGTTATGCGCCCTGTGTGGCTGCATTTGAACTATGTAAAGCGCCTTTGGCGCTATATAAATCTGGTATAATTTAATGTACAACGCCGGTGAATATACTATGTGTAAAATTAGGCGTTTAATCAAATAAAGCAGTTTCAGTTTCAGTTATTTCACGTCCGCCAGACTGTTTTCGTAAATCGCTCTATTCATTCAACAAGTATTGTATTGATTTGTTTGATACTCATCATATTTTCATTTAAAATGTCTTTAAAGTGGTGTATAATTTGTTGATATCATTTTAACGTTAAATTCAATATTTACGTTATAGTGACGTAAGAGCGACTAATATGACGTTAAGTATTGAATAGAATGTTTGCTTTAATCTTGTCTCTTGTAAAACCAAGTCGATAGGATTTGACCAAAACCAAACATGATTTTGAAAACTTTATATTCCCTCGATTGAAAAAATAAATTATGGGGTCATCGAATTCATTTTCGCCTAAAATAACATTACGCTACCCCTACCTCCAAATCACAAGATAACGCAACCGAATATTTTCCCGCATCTCCTTTTTTAACTTAAAGGTAAACTCAACTATTTCATTTTTCTTAGAATAATTCAATCAAAATAGCCTTTAAAACTCTGCTACCTTGGGCCAAAATATTTCTGTGTAGAACTCAAATTTTAAGGTTAAGGTTATATTCAATACATGAAAATGCGACAATATCGACACTCCATTACCGTTGCGCTGAATTATATTTCTCTACCCCTACCCAGATAAAAAGATATGTAATTCAATGGATTTTCTTATGTCTCGTGATCATGAGGGCGTTTTTTTTACCCATTTTAAGTAGAATTTAATCAAAAGAGTGCAATGATTTCATTCAAAGTTAAGATTGAAATGATTTATATCGCATGTTAATGATAAAAATTACATTAAAACTCATGTATAGATGCACATGACATGGTAAACAATTACAAAATAAAGAGGAAAAAGACAGAATATAATGAAAATCCTTTATTTGAATTATCTCAACCTTTTAATTTTAACAAGTACCTGTATAGAATTACACCACAGGCCGCTATTTCCGTCCCTGACGTATCACCTTTGTTATCCGGATAATGCGAAATGCTATAATAATTCCAAAATGCTACTAACTGGAGGAAATATCAAACTTGGACATTGTCTTTGTCAATATTTTCTTATTACTCATTCGGATTGTTAAAAATATTATAACTGATTCAACATGGTTTAGAAGCTGCACTAAACAATTTGCATAAGGAGATTATTATTCAGTATGGAGAGCCCAAAACAATGTGTACATTTTACTTTTGAGAAAGTGTTTGGCGATTCAAAGCGTTGTCAACCTCATTGAATGGACTTTCAGTAATAAATATTACTTTGTATTTTTCAGTTACTATATAAACAATGATATGAACATGTTCAAAAGTTTTTATTTCAGATCAAATAACCAACATTTACAAATATATAAGCATATGTAGTAGTCGATGGATACTGACCCAAGTGTTCTTATGTATTTCGAAGATAAAGCCCGAAATGCTATGATAATAATAGCCAATATTGTAGTTTGAAATTTTACGTATGCTCTCCTAAAGGTACCAATTGTTGTATATTGAAGAAGTATACTCATAAAATGTGGTAACTAATGGCTGTAGCCTGCCCAATGTAATGGTTTATTCACATGGTCAGTACCGATGTTTCTAAAACATTTTATCAAAAGGGTAAATGTCTATATTTTTGTAAAATTCTGCTTTAAAACTCAATTCTTCTGTCAGAAGGTTCTAAAGCTTACACGCTTGTATCTTTTCTGCTACATTTTGGTAAAAATTAGAAAAAGCCAGATGAGGTAAATTTAACACCTGAATCTAAATGTGCTGAGATTCCACAAGGGGAGTGAGTACACCCATATTTAGAAATTAAGTGTGCTAGGGTTCTGTTTGCATTTTAAGGATGCTCGCTACACTTCCGTATTTTTTTTTTCTCAATAATAGATTTTGATGAAATGTTTTGTATTAAAAGATCATGTTATGATGTATTGAAAGTGAAATAAAAATACTAGGTCACCAGCTTTGTTTCAATTCAATTTGCCATTAGATATAAAGCTATTTTTTACATTTTTCAAAATTTCTATAATCCTAAAATATATTTCAGTAAAGTACAATAATCAGAATACATTTGATATCTAAGCATTTTTGTAACGTTTTCTTTTTATTTATTTGAAACATGCTCAGAGAAATCAAAAGAAAATGATTTTGTAAAGAAAGGAATACTTGTTCAGCAGACGCAAGGGCTATTTTTGCATATTTTTGTCAATTTTAAGTTGGCGAATCTGCTAATTTATCGAGTTTCACGTAACAGAATTTAATCAAACTCTGCATGGTTATGTCTATCTAATCTAAAACAAAAAAGAAAATTGATAGGTCTCCATATTATAATAAATAGAATTGGTAATTAGATTTCAGAAGGAAGTGGTTGGAGAATAGAGTCAGTTGACGCTCATTATATAAATAGATATAAATATAATCCGTTAGCTGCTTCAAGTTATTTAGAATTAGCAAAACCATTACAACATCCAATGAAAGGATTAATAAATATAAAGAATGATGATAATGAATGTTTTAGATGGTGTCATTTAGCTTACAAATTTCCTATTAAAGAAAACCCTCAAAGAGTTTCAAAATATAAAAAAAACTAATAGAAAAACTTAATAATAAAGGAATAAAATTTCCTGTTACATTAAATCAAATACCTAAAATAGAAACTCAGAATGACATTTCATTTAATATATTCGGTTATGAAGAAAATAATATTTATCCATTATACATTTCAAAATATCAATATTCCGAAAGGTGTGACATGTTGTTAATTAATAATGATAAAAAATTACAGCGAACCTCACCAGAGGCTTCACCGGTGGTGCAACATTATGTTTGGGTAAAAGATTTTAATAGATTAATGTTTAAAAAAAACAAAATATCAGCATAAAAAACATTTCTGTAAATCATGCTTACAAAATTTTTCTCAAGAAAGAATATTAAATGAACATATACCAAATTGTTTAGCTATTAATGGTACCCAAGGCGTAAAAATGCCAAAAGAGGGAAGTAAAGTACAATTTAAAAATTATCATAAAGGTTTAGCAGTACCTTTTGTAATTTATGCTGATTTTGAATCAATAACTAACAAAGTTTTAACTGCTTTACCGTCACCTGAATCTTCATTTACTGAACCATATCAAAAACATAGATTGTGGTTACGGCTATAAAGTTGTTTGTTGTTATGACGATCAATATACTAAACCAACTAAGATTTACAGAGGTCCTAATGCAGTTTATAAGTTTATTGAAAAAATGCTTGAGGAAGAGGAATATTGAAAAGAAATATTTAAAGAGCACTTTAACAAAGAACTAAGAATGTCTAAAAAAGACGAAATTGAATTTAAAAAACAAAAGTTTTGTCATATCTGTGAAAAAGAATATATAGAAGGCAAAGTGCCAGTACGTGACCACTGTCATATAACAGGAAAATTCAGAGGAAGTGCTCACTCAGAATGTAATATTAATTTTAGACTAAAACACAAAATTCCTGTTATTTTTCATAATTTAAGAGGTTATGACGGTCATTTTATTATGCAACAAATAGGAAAATTTAGAAAAGAAATTAATATTATTCCTAACAATATGGAAAGATATATGGCATTTATGATAAGTGATTTAATTTTTATTGATTCATTCCAATTTATGTCTCAATCATTGGATAACTTAGTAAAAAATATTCCAGAATTTAAATATTTATCTCAAGAATTTGATAAAAATATAGCGAAGCTGGAACCTTTAGTTACACTAGAATTATTAAAAACAAAAGGTGTTTATCCATATGATTACATGGATTCATTTAAAAAATTCAAAGAAACAAAATTACCTCCTAAAAAGAGTTTTATTCAATTTTAAATGAAACACAAGTATCTAATGAAGAATATGAGCATGCTTAAAATGTTTGGAAGAAATTTGAAATTAAAACAATGGGATAATGTCATGATCTATATTTAAAAACTGACGTATAACTTTTACCTGATGTATTCGAAAATTTTAGAAAACTATGTTTGGAATATTATAAACTTGACCCTTGTCATTATTTTAGTAGTCCTGGTTTAGCTTGGGATGCAATGTTAAAAATGACTGGAATAAATCTGGATTTAATAACTGATATTGATATGTATCTTTTTATTAAAAGGGTCTGAGAGGAGGAATAAGTTATATTTCAAACAGATACAGTAAAGCAAACAATAAATATATGAAAGATTATGATCCTGAATTAAAATCTAAATACATTATGTACCTTGACGCCAATAATCTTTACGGTTGGGCCATGTGTCGACCTTTGCCCTCTGGAAACTTTAAATGGGTCACTTTAAAACAATTCAAGAAATTAATTGCAAAAGGTAAAACTAACTTTATAGTTGAATGTGATTTTGAATATCGAAAAGAATTACATGATCTTCACAATGATTATCCTTTGGCTCCTGAAAAATCAAAATACCAGACGAATGGCTTTCAAATTATAGTAAAAATAGTAAAAAAGAATTTGAAATAGGAAAAAAGTAATGTAAAAAATTTAGTTCCAACTTTAATGAAAAAACAAAATTATGTTGTTCATTTTAAAAATCTTGAACTATATACACAATTACGGTTAAAAGTAACAAAAATACACAAAATATTAACTTTTGTTGAAAGTCCTTGGTTAAAAATGTATAATGATTTTAATACTCAAAAAAGATCTAAAGCAAAAAATTCATTTGAAAAAGACGTTTTTAAGTTAATGAACAATTCTGTATTCGGTGAGACGATGGAGAATTTACGCAAGAGGGTTAATATTAAATTAACTCATGATGAAAATATTTTATTGAAGTATATAGCAAAACCTTTATTCGTTAGTTCAACCATGTTTAATAAGAATTTGTTTGGTATTCATAGAATAAAAGAAAGCTTGTTATTAAACAGACCTTGTTATGTTAGAATGTGCATTCTAGATTTATCAAAATATTTAATGTATGATTTTCATTATAATTACATTAAGGTAAAGTATAAAAACTCAGCAAAGCTTTTATTCACTGACACTGATTCATTATGTTATGAAATAAAAACCAAAGATGCATATGAGGATTTTTATAAGGACAAAGATTTATTTGATAATAGTGATTACGATAGTAATTCAAAATTTTATTTCGACAATAATAAAAAAGTAATTGGAAAATTCAAAGATAAAGCTGCTGGCATTCCCATCGTTGAATTTGTTGGATTAAGAAGTAAAATGTATTCATATTTATTACAAAATTCATGTGAGCATAAAGCTCAGATTAACATTAAAAATGTAAAGGAATTAAAAAAAATGTTGTTAAAAAAAGTTCATACTTTGTTTAATTCAACCAAAAGTAATCACTCCTTTAAAGTTATTCGTTCTGATAAACACAATATTTCCAGTTATGTTATAAATAAAACATCTTTATCATGTTATGACGATAAAAGATATATTCTTGATAATGGTATTGATACATTAGCCTATGGTTATATTACAGAACCATAAATTGCTAACTGAATATTTTTAACGTTTAAAGAATAAATATAAATAACATCATTCATTTTAAATTCATTAGCATAATTAATAGAAATAGATTCATTTTTTCTGTTATTTTTGGTATTGTAACTTTGAAGAATAACATTTTCTTTGTATTTTAGTTGTAATTTAGCTTCTCCTTTATCTAATTTAATTGCACCAATAAGAATAATTAAAATGCAATTAAAATTAATTCTTACATTATTACCATTTTGAACTAAACCAGGACTAGTATTTACAACTTTCCACTGAAATAATCCACTATCAGTATCTTGAGTATAACATGTTAAAAACAATGGAGGTTTTCTTATTATTTGTTTTTCTATTTTACTTACTTTTTCATTTATATTATTGAATATTTCCATTATATTAATTATTCCAGTTAAATAAAAAAACAGTAATTAAAGTTTTAATTAAAGTTTTAATTCAAACGTTTACTTTGTTTATAATTTATATATTCCTCCAATATGTAGAACTTAGCATAACTACCTGGCAAAAGAAGAAATGATACTTTTGTAGATGATGCATCGCTATAAGGATTAATGTCAAACATTGTCTTTTCTGTTAGATAAATTTTGATTTTTTTCTCATACACAGATACTGACGGATTGTCACTGAACACATATAACGCATCATCGTCACTGATGTTACTGATGTCACTAACCACGGGTGTTATATTTACACTCCCGGAGGGAAATTCACCAATAAAACCCTCTCGCCACCACCTAAACACTAAATGTGATATTGGGCATGCTTCCCTCTTTGAGTTGACTTCAAATAAAACCTGATATATATTATATAAATTCCGGCTTTTTTGACTGAAAACACATTTTTAAAAGGTACATTCGGTATAGCCAGTTTATAGTCCTGGTTTATGTCTATAAAATCCATACAATCTACGATATTTCCAGGTTCCAAATTAAATAAATCAAAATAGCCCACATCAAACAGGTATTTCTTTCTATAACTCAAATTCAACAAATCATATAATGATAATATCCAGACGCCGTGGCTATCATAATACTTTCTCATTGATACTTCAGTGTAAAGGTAAATTTTAACGTCGTCGCGTGATATTACATGATCATCTTTTCTTTTGTATTCAAAAACAAACACTTCGTGTCTTACTTTTTCTAGTTCTTCTTCTATTTCCTTGTATATATTTTCATGTTTAAGAATTACTTCAGCTAAATCATCAACTCGTTTTGTTGTAGCTACATTAAAAGCAGACAAATTGTCAACAGTATTTTTTGTTCTAGCTAATTGTGTTTCTTGTTTTAAAAAAACATTATATATATTGTCTATTCTTCTTTCAAAAATAACGTCTTGATTATCATATGCATCTAGCTGATCATTAATCATGTTAATTGCTTTAGCATTAGCAGTAATTAACTCTCCTTGTTTAACTGATTTTTCAACTACAAAGTCCAGTTCATTTTTATTTTTTTTCAACTTTAGCATTAAGCTGCGTCATATCTTTTTGTAATAAACCTGTAAGTGTATTTAAGTCTGCATACTTTAAATTGTGACGTGTGTACTAATCAAAATTCGAAGTTGTTTCTTAAAGTTTTCTATTTTAGAATTGAGCTCTTTTTTAAAGTCATCTAATGCTGTGTCATGGTCATCACCTCTTTGTGAAGCTGCCTTTTCCAGTTCAGATTGATATTCTGCAAATTTACTTGAAAATGTATCGAGTAAATCTTGATTCCCTTTTACCATTTCAGTGTTAAGTTTATTTATTTCTGTCCTAATTTCTAACTGATACATATTTTGTAACTTTTTCTCAGCTTCAATAATCTTGTCTTTTAGTTCTTCGTGTTTAATCATACTATCTTTTAATTCTAGAATTTGAGTGAATAAAATGTTTAAATTGACCCGAAATACTTCTTTTATGTTTTCATCTGTCAAATCAGATTTCTCTTTAAGTTCTTTAATAGAATCAACCATAGCTTTCACTTCTTCTTCAATTTTACCTTGTAATTGAACTATTAATAATGAATTGCTTTTAAAATCTTTTGTTAATTCTTCAATATTCTTTACTTCTCTTTCTATTGTTTGTTTTATACTTTTGATATCTTCAAGATTATAGTCATCTATTACACTTTGAACTTTTTTATACATAAACCATCTTGAAACTGCATCGTTGGGTTTATCTGGATTTCCTAGGTTGATTATTTCATTACCTCCCATATCTAATGCTCTGTTCATTGTGTTATCAAGTTCCTTATTTCTGTGAAGATACGATTCCGATTCTTTTTTAAGTTTTTTGAATTGTTTTTTAGTAGCGTAATCACTTAAATCAATATCAACAATAACTTTACTTATACTGTCAGGTTCACTTTTTTGTTTTACATCATTAAAAACTCCCATCTATATAATTCCTGTAAAGTTTTTTCTTAAAAACTTCCTTGGTTTGTTAATATATAAGAAACATATTTTTGTTTTGTTGCATTAGCAAAAGAGTTAGGGTTAATATTTTGTTCATTGCAAATCATATCATTTTCTCTTTTACTTGGACTTTCAAATAAAATATAATGTGAACAGTTAATCCGAATATCTTTTGGTGCTTGATAGTAAGACTGACTTAGATAAATAACACAACAGTTTTTGTGACGTCCTTGAATAAAGTATTTTGTTATTACATTTTGAACCTTTTTATCTTCACATACAAAATCATCAAATATTACTACTTTTTGTTTTTCTGGTTCGAGATTCTCACAGGGTTCAATTTGACTGGGATCAGCCGAATATTCAAGGATTTCATTTGGATTTATTTTATTTTTTTTCTGCAATTCCATTTAAGAGTTTAATTAAATCCTGATATTTAGATTGTTCTAGGTTTTTAGCATATAGGTATAATTTATCAAAGTATATAAGAGGTTTTTGTAGCATATGCATTAGTGTATTTGTTTTTCCAGATTCAGAAGATCCACATATTAACATTCTAAAACATGAATCTGGCATAAAAGGATAAAATCGTTTACATTTATTAGATTTATCACTTTTTGTATCATAATTTGGAATTTCCATTATATAATAATATTACATTATCTTACATTATCTTACAATATCTAACATTATTTTACATTGTCTTACATTATTTTACATTATTATATAAATGCAACCAAAACTTAATAAAATGAGAATAAGAAAAGACTTAGTCGGGCAAAAGATGAGAGCTCTTAGAGAAGAAATAATGAGAGAAAAAATTAAAAAAGCTTCAAATCGGGATATGTATAATGAAATTTATAAGCCAATTACTGAAGGAATAAAAAGTCAAAAAGAAGAATTGTCAAGTCAGTTAAAAGCATTACCTGGAATTAAAGAGCAATTAGCGTTACTTCCAAAAAGTATATCAGAAGATCTGACACAAGGTATTACTGAATCAACTAAAGGAATGCAGGAAGAATCTAGAAAACAACAAGCTTTAAAATCGACTCCTTATACACCTATAGATTGGGGAAAACCAGACCATACGCCGATAGACTGGAGAGATGAACCTGTTGAATGGGTTCATGAAGATGGACTTAAGAGATTAGAAGATTATGGAAGAGAAAAGATGGGAATAACTAAAACAACTGATGATACAACCGAAAAATCAGAAGAATAGGGGGCAAGACTAAAAGAATTTGATCCAGCGGGGTTAAATAAAGAAATTGATTTAGATCTTACAGATGCAAAACAATACTGGACGCCACAAGAAGTGTTTGAATTTTTTTTCCACCGAATCTGAAAATCCTGATGAAAAAATGACTAGGGAAGAAGTAGAAAATATCATAGAAAAGGTATCAAAGAAAATAAAAAAATTTGGTAATGAATCTGGTGCAATAAGTAGAATGAAAAACCCCACAAATCTCGAGCTGAAGCAAAGGGAAGCAATTTTAGCTAAGTCGGATAATTATAAAAAATATAGAAAAGTAATCGGTGATATTCTAACACAAGGAAAATATATGAGAAAGGGAATAAGATATCATAACCCATATAAAGTTTCATCAAATGGACAATATGGTAATTTAATTATTAAGTTAAACAAACTTTACGGACAAAAAAAATTAATTGCTAAGGATCAAAGAACTGGAAAAGAAGTAATTAACACTAAAGTAGATAATGATTTGATTGATTTGATTAATAAAAGATATAATAATAAAAAAACATTCAATCCATTCTAGAAAAATATTTAAAGAATTAACAGAAAAATCAGGATTACCTATCAATAAAAGATCTATGAAATTTAAAAAAGTAATTAGAGGACAGGGTTATGACGTTTGTCCATGTAATCCAGAAGAATTGGTTAATGACTTGGAGTTAATTTGTGGTTCAATTATGCTGGAAATAATAATGAAGAACTAAAAAATGAAGGTATTAGGGTAGTAGACCAATTATTAAAAATGAATAAATTGTTACCAGAACAACATGAAATGTTATATAAAAAATATTTTTCTTGAATTTACACTTTTATTAAAAAGATATGTTTAATAATTATATAAATAGAACAAAAATAGTATTAAGTTCTGAAACAGTTAAAGATGATAATAAAAGTACTCCAAGTGATTATACAATCAGATTTAGTCGTTCTTTAATTTTAGATAAAAATAAAACTTATGTTGTTGGCTTGGATAGTATTAACACTATGACCTACTCTTGGCATAATATTAGTGATGAATATGACAATAAAAGAATTCATTATAATAATGGTAAAGAATGGAAAGATATTATATTTCAAAATAGTTCTTACAGTTATACAGACATTAATAATTATATCAAAGAAACCTTAATGACCAATGGTGATTATGAATTTGATAAATCAGACATTGCTTCAATAAGTTTGGAATTTGCTTTAAGTAGTTTTAAGATTTTGAATTCATGATAATTTTATGTTGGATTTAAGAATGTCAAATTTTCATACATTGCTCGGATTTGAGAAAAAAGCTTTGAGAAATACTGAATGGGGAACTACAACACCAAATATAACTAACTCTGTAGATACAATTTACATTCATTGTGATCTTATTGATAATTCACTTGTTGATGGTAATTTTAGTGATATTATCTATGCTTTGAGTACTGCAGATTTAACAAGAGCTTATCCATTTACAAAAGAACCCAACAGAGTCGGATATTCTGAAAGTAATAAGAATATTATAAATTCAATAAGAATATATATTACAGACGTATTTGGTAGAATAATTAATTTTAATGGGGTTGAAACAAGTTTTACACTAATATTAAAAGAAATTAATTGATTATGAAATTATAAATTTTAGTTCTATATAATGTACAAGAAAGTTTATGACAAAAATAAAGGAATATTTATTTATGTTGATACTCAAACGGGAGAAGAAAATATACAAGGCTCAGGTATCTTTGACACTTTAACGAAATTGTTTTCAAGTGGAGTTGCATCTTCAATTAGCACAGCTGGAAAAAAAAGCATTAGAAACAGTAGGAAAAGCCGCGCTAGAGAGTGGAACAAAAAAGGTTGGAGCGGAAGTCGGAAATTTAGCTGCTAATTAAATTGTTGAAAAATTTAAAAAGAAACCTGCTCCGGCGGTTGGTAATTTAATTGCTAAGGAATTACAAAAAACAAATTCAAATAATGAGGAGGAGGATATTAATATAAGAATAAATAAAATATTGTCAGGATCTGGAGCGTTAGTTTCCTATGGGCTTAATGCTCGTTCTAGAGTGGACCTTTGTCCCCTGATGTCTGCGGCAGCTTCAGCTCGGCAAAAACGTATTAACAGATTAATTTATAAAAAATAAAATAATATATAATATAAACATGTTTAGAACAAAACAATATTGTGAAAGGTACGAACTAACTCCCATTCAGTTAGATACAGCCTTAATATCTGTCTTGGGAAATAATGTTAAGCAGCAAAAAAAAAAAAAAAAAACGGATATCACTTTACAATTAATGATAGAAGCTCCTATTTTGATTGGTTAAATGGTTATTTTGAAGTAAGTTTTAAAGAAAATAAGCTTGCTGATGGTAATAATTATGCTGATGGAGATCAGATTGCTTTAATTAATAATGCAGCTTCAATAATTGATCAGTTAGTAGTTAAACAAAAAGGAAAAATTGTATATGATTGTAATAATTTATACAAAGTAATAAATGTAAAAAAATAGTTGAACTATCTCGTGATTATGCAGAATCAACTGGAACAAATGAATTTATTTATTTAGATAAAACCGCTAGTGCTGAAAGTAGGTATGACCAAGCTGGATATAATAAAGTTTTTGAATCAAGAATGGTATTAATCCAGGGTGGTACTGCGGTAAATGCTAAGATTCCGTTAAATAATTATTCATTTTTTCAGGGTTTAGGAACTAATATTTTACCTCCAAGTCAAATTCAAATAACACTGCAGCTGACGGATGATGATGAATTAATTTTTAGAGCTAATGCTGCTGATGCTGGTAGAGTAATTGTAACAAAATTAATTCTATGGGATCCGCGTTTAATTTTCAATGAATTTGGACTTAATCTAGTTACTGAAAGATTTACAAAAGCAAGATGGTCATACCTTCGGGAAATGGTAACACAGTCGACAGATACACAACAAAAATAATAACCTTTAGAATAACAGCTGGTATAACAAAATCACAACATGTATTTGTTTATTTACAACGACCTGACAAAAATAATTCACAAGAACATAACCCACATTTATTAGATACATTTAAAATTAATGCAGCAAATAATAATTGCACTTTGAGCTCCTGTCGTCTTGAAGTTGGTAATGGTGTTTTTTATCCAGAAACAGAATACACAAGTATATCAAGAATATATGATGATGTAATTAATTAGTATTATAAACAAAAAAATAAGACTACTGGAAGTCTGCTAAATAGATTAAACTTTTATAATTTATTTGGATTTGTTCATTTTAACTTAGAATATAAAAAGGAAGTAATAACAGAAGATCCTAAGCATATTACATTAACAGCTAAGTTAAATATTCCACCACCAGCTAATATTCGTGTTTATGCAATGGTATTGTATGAAGAAACAGCTGAAATAAATACTACTGGAAATGAACATTTTATTGTTTAAATAAAATAAATTTTAAATATATAATGACATCAAATTATATTGAATATAAAGTTAACCTTACAGATGGACAGAAAAAACAATTAGCACATGCTTATAATAATAAGATTCCACATACTTTTAGATTAAAACATGAACAATTACGTGGAAACTTTCCTTTACTTTTAACAAAAACACAAATTAACCAAATTGAAAAGTCTATTAAAACCAATAAGGGATTAGAAATTACAATTTCAAAAAAACAAATGTCCAGTCAAGGTCAAAATGGCGGATTTTTAGGAGCTTTGGCCGGATTAATAGGAAAAACAATTCTTCCAATGGCAGCAAAATAGCTTCAAAAATATTAGCTCCTCTAGGTATCGGTACTTTGTCTGGGCTTGCCAGTACTGGTGTTAGTAAAATACTTGGAAATGTTATGATTTCGGTAGCTAATGATAAGAGAAATATAATATCACCATATCTTACACCTAATCAAAGAAAGCAACTAGAGTGATTAAATTAACACAAAAACAAAAACAAGACGGCGGGTTCCTGGGTATGCTGGCCGCTAGTCCAGGGATACCTTTGATTACATCTTTATTAAGTGGTAAAGGAATACAAATTGACTCTCAAAAAAGACCTTACAGACGAATTCCTATAGTAAAAAAAAATAAAATTTATAAACAAACCTATTTCTAACTTTGAAATTGAACAATGGGTAAAACAACTCGGTATAACAAACTTTAGGGGTGTATTTAGTAGAAATGATTAACCAGGTTTACCAAAAGCAAAGTGGACCAAGGTCCCCGGGGGTTGTAAACAACTGTTGAATATTGAATGTGGAATTATAAATTTAGATGACTCTGTTGGGTCTGGAACACATTGGGTTTGTTACTTGAATACTTTGTACTTTAATCCATTTGGACTTCCTCCACCAAAAGAAGTAATTAAATATATACCCGGGGTCAAGTATAACAACATACAATATCAAGACAAAACAAGTACACTCTGTGGATATTATTGTTTATTTTTCATAAAAATGCTACAAAATGGTATAAGCATTTATGATTTATTGTATAAACACTGAGAGTAAACAACATAAAACATAATGAACAAACAATTATAAATTATTTTAATAAATAAGAACATGTAAATTTTTCTTCTAGGTTTTTTCATTTTTAAATATATGTTTTTTTCATTTGGTTAAACCGGAGGTTTTCATTTGGTTTAACCAATGATTTTCAGGGTATAAAGGATACTAAGTTAGTATTTTAAGACAGACACTTAGTTTCTACTAAAGTTTAGGATAAGGCCAAAGTACACTTATAGAATCGGGCAAGGGTCAAGTGGGGTCAAATTGTTTTAAAAACGCTACATATATTACTACTCATCTAGACACCTCATGACTAGTAAACCAAGCGAAAAGGTACCAAAATTTATTTTCAGTACACTTATAACATTTCCATAGGTCTTTACATTTGCAATAGCGCATTTTGTATATTTGAAACTCGAGTGTTGAGTGAGAGTAATTTTTGTTGTAATCCCAGGCCAGGTTTCATACCAACACATCACTTTGAGTGTACAATGTATTGAATTCATTCTATGGATTTTATACTGCAAATTTATTCTGAAATAAAATTCATAAGAACTCATTTAATTATAAAGATACAACATTTGCCGTCATAATATTGTAAAAAGGAATACCAAATAGTATTGCATTATTTACATGGACACGGAATCAAATGCCTACCTGTCGGCGTGATTCCAATTCAAAGGTTGAACCGCCCATTCTCATCCTCAAAAGTATACGTCGACTTATGATCTGGTACGATATTTTGATTTAAATTAAAAAATAGTATATACGAAACATTTGCAGACAGCGCACATAACATTTACGATTTGATATTGACCAGCGTATACATACAGTAATCTCATAATCATTTGATATAATTAATCATTGATTACATCATGCTAATTTTAGCTCACCTGTCACGAAGTGACAAGGTGAGCTATTGTGACCGCTTGATGTCCGTCGTGCGTCGTGCGTCAACAATTTGTAAAAAAATCTTCTTCTTGAAAACCACTGGGCAGAATTACACCAAAATTCACAGGAATGATCCTTGGGTGGCCCCTTTCAAATTTGTTTAAAGAATTGAATTCCATGCAGAACTTTAAAAATATTCTTCTCAAAAACCAGAAGCCCTAGAGCTTAGATATTTGGTGTGTAGCATTGCCTAGTGGACCTCTACCAAGTTTGTTCAAATTATGACCCCGGGGTCAAAATTGAAACCGTCCCAGGGGTCATTTGATTTTACATAGGAAAATCTTAAAAAATCTTCTTCTCAAAAACCAGAAGACCTAGAGCTTAGATATTTGACATGTAGCATAACCTAGTAGACCTCTACTAAAATTGTTCAATTCATGACCCCGGGGTCAAAATTGACCCTGCCCTAGGAGTTACTTGATTTTACATAGGAAAATCTTCAAATTTTTTCTAAAAATAAACCAGAAGGCCTAGAGCTTAGATATTTCACATGTAGCATTGCCTAGTAGACCTCTAAATTTGTTCAAATCATGATCCCCGGGGTTAAAAATGACCCCGCCCCAGGGGTCACTTGATTTTACATATGAAAATCTTAAAAAATCTTCTTCTCAAAAACCAGAAGACATAGAGCTTAGATATTTGACATGTAGCATTGCCTAGTGGACCTCTACTAAAGTTGTTCAAATCATGACCCCGGGGTCAAAATTGACCCTGCCCTAAGAGTTACTTGATTTTACATAGAAAAATCTTCAAAATTTTTCTAAAAATAAACCAGAAGGCCTAGAGCTTAGATATTTGACATGTAACATTGTCTAGTGGACCTCTACAACATTTGTTCAAATCTTGATCCCCGGGGGTCAAATTTGACCCTGCCCCAGGGGTCACTTGATTTTACATAGGAAAATCTTCAAAAAATTTCTAAAAATAAACCAGAAGGCCTAGAGCTTAGATATTTCACTTGTAACATTGCCTAGTGGACCTCTACAAAATTTGTTCAAATCATGTCCCCCAGGGTCAAAATTGACCCTGCCATAGGGATTACTTGATTTTACATAGGAAAATCTTCAAAATTTTTCAAAAAATAAACCACAAGGCCTAGATCTTAGATATTTGACGTGTAGCATTGCCTAGTAGACTTCTACAAAATTTGTTCAAATTATGACCCCCAGGATCAAATTGACCCCGCCCCATGGGGTAACTTGATTGTACATAGAAAAATCTTCAAAAGTTTCTAAAAATAAACCAGAAGGTCTAGAGCTTAGATATTTGACATGTAGCATTGCCTAGTGGACCTCTACAAAATTTGTTCAAATCTTGACCCCCCCCCCCAGTGTCAAATTGACCCAGCCCCAGTGGTTACTTGATTATACATTGGAAAATCTTCCAAAAAATTTCTATAAATCATCAGTTTGACATTTGAAACATATAGCTCATATTAGACATTGTCGGTTTATGTGAAGTTTCACTGTGAACATCGAATGCGGACTGTCTAGGGAGCGTTTCCAAACACATCTATTCATTTATTAGTTTGTTTTGGTAAGCGCCGTTTTTACAGTATTTCTGTTATGTAACGACAGGCAGTTGGCCTAACCAGTGTTCCTGGATTGTTTACCGGTACAAGTTAACCTGTTCTCAGCAAGTAACTGTTGCTGTTTTTTCATGGAAAACATTAAAATGTAACGAGCAAACTGTTTTTAAGTTGCTGTAACACAGTGACAAGTCACACCCATTAGCTGTGCATACTGAAATTAGGCTGATCGGAGACCATGTAATTACAGTTTGGTGATCATCTGAAGTTCACTTTAAGCTAGTGTAGAGATTTTTAAACTATCAAAATGTGTATCCCTAGTGGATGAAACTGATAGAAGCCGTGCATTTCATTTTCAGTGACTACAATAATGTGCTTAAAGTGTGCAATCCTAAACAAATTATCCTCTTTTTTACATTATGTTCTCAACAGTCTCTTATACATTAAAGTGCTCGTCAATCTATAATCATGCTTGAGAGATATTTCAAAAACAATTTTTCTCCCTTGCTGAGAAAAAAAACTGGGAAGTTAATGTTAACTTACAACAAAGAAACATATACTGCAAGGGCGTAGCCAGAGGGGGGAAGGGAGGGGTGCGACGGGTGCGATTGCACTCCCTTTTCGGCAGGGCTTCCATTTTTCATTATATCAAAATACCCTTGAATGTCCATTCTTTTTTTCGGCTCGCTACGCTCGCCAACTTGCCTATATTTACTATTATTGACGCTATAACCTTTATATAAAGTCTAATGATGATTCTTTATATTATAGAATATGAGTTTTAGAAAGGTCAGAGCATTACTTTTATGCGAAAATGATTATGTATAACTATTTACCTTTACACAATAGCGGAATGAAATGCATAAAAATTACAGTTTACACTAAAAAAATGATGTAAAATAAATGTTGTAAACTTTGTTACTGAATACTATGAAATTTATTAACGGTGTGTGTTATGTGAAATGTTTTAACGGTGTTATGTGAACTTTAGTGTAAAAATCAAGGATCATATATCAGCGAAAAATTGTTTAGCGGCAGGATCCGTACCTAGGTTTGCTACTCATTTCATTCAAAAATGATTTTAAGAGTTATAACTCCGCAAACAATATTTCGAGCGGACGTGCCAATGGTATGCTCAACAAGGCTTTATACCAAGCACTTCCTACTATCATTGAAATCTGGACTAGAATTTTGAAATGAAGCGTTGACAAAAATTTCTAGCAGGGCGTTTTCTCCCTATAAATCTACCTCCAGTAAAAAGAGGTAATCACAAAGCAAAGAAAGTATTTTTCCCCCCAATTCTGAATTTAACATTCCCAAATTAGTGTTACCTTTTAGGAATTTTGCCGGTTTAAAATAGTTTTGCTAATTTGTATGTATATTTTGGTAATTAAAACAACAGTTATACTGTTGAACAATTACTGAAATGCAGTCCATTAATGTTTTACACAAAAATATCTTTACATAGATTTTGTTTATTTGCAAATTTTCTCAAATAAAACAATTTTCAAGAGCATTTTCCTAATTCCACTGAGGTTGATGGCGTTCCCAAAATGATGAAAAAGGACCTGTTTACATAATTTCTATCTCTAATAATGAAATACAATTAACTCGTCATATCATACAACGTACAATCCATAACTTAATAATATAGACATGTAACTATCATTCATAAGACGTTTCAGTCAAATCACACAAAGAGTATACTAGGAGTAGTCCGAACAATTTTATTTTCAGTAAAATGAATAATGGACATAACTCCGGAAAAAATATTTCGAGCAGTATGTACCAACGATATGCACATCTTATTTCAAAAAATCCCTTAGGCTTCAATGACATTTGGAGATGAATTACAGAAAAAATCTCTTCATAGACTTTATGTATGATAATCAAAGGGCCATTACTCAGTACAAGTGGTTACGGTCGCTGACTTCAATTCACTTGCCCCTCATCGATGTGGGTTCGAGCCTCAGTCGTGGCGTTGAATTCTTCATGTGAGGAAGCCATCCAGCTGGCTTACGGAAGGTCGGTGGTTCTACCCAGGTGCCCGCTCGTGATGAAATAATGTACGGAGGGGCACCTGGGGTCTTCCTCCACCATTAAAGCTGGCAAGTCGCTATATGACCTATCATGTGCCGGTGCGACGTTAAATAAAAAATACTCAGTACAAGATCATTTAATTATGAACTTGGTAATACATGCTCAGCTAGAATTTGTACGGATCATTCCTATGAAATTATTTTCAAATGCTGCTAATTATAAAACAGGTCGGACAAATTTCATTCAAATACTACTTTTAAGGGACCCTAACTCCACAAAAAAAACGAGGATACGCATAACAAGGCTTCATAATATCATTTCTGTGAAGTTCCTTTTAAATCCTAGCAGAGGATTTTGAGAGGCTAGATCAGACTATATGAAGACGGACAGACGGACGTACATATGACGAAGGCAGAAACAAAATGTATCAAATGAAATGGGAAACATAGTTTACGGAACTTTTGTAGAATCACTATCTTTTTTTAAAAGAAATCTTATTCTAAGTACATGCATATTTTGGAGAGCTTTACTCATGCATCTTAAAGTAACACTTCTAATGTCTTATGAGAACATTCCTATACTACCATTCATTCAAATTGTCCCAAATTTAATTACTTCCTATACAAGCATAGTCAGCTACTGTAACAGTGAATGAAATACAAGTATGTCTTGAGAAGACCTCCAGGATATACAGCACATTCACAGTTCATTGTCCACATCAACTTAAACCGACAATGTCTATTACTTAGGTGAGTGATCCAGGGTCATCATGACCCTCTTGTGACATATCTGTACCTTTAAGAAAATTTCAGCTATATTTTCTCATGGTCCTTGTGATTGATCTTGATGATTTTTTTACCTTCTTGTCCTTAAGTGCAGTGATAACAGGTGAGCGATATAGGGCCATGATGGCCCTCTTGTTTATTAAATGCATCCATAATAAATTGAACTTTAACCTACTTGGTACTTGTATTTTGTTTCAGTAGTTATATACTATTGACGAATTAAAGTTTACTAACTGTGACTACACGACCGTAAAGAATTAATAGCGAGAATGGCATTGCAAAGAAAATAATACTACAGCAGCAAAAACCATCGTTTCCTTAATCTCTTTTTATCTTGAAAAAAGAAAGGACTGATAACATCAAGCCAAACCATAAAACACATGTGATGGTAATTAATATGCAAGATAAATACATCTGGCTGGCCACTAACTGAGTATCCAATTTGCAGATGACTATTTATTATTGACATGATGGAGTGCTAATATGTTTCCCTGGGAAATGAACATCCCCCTTTAGGAGTGTGAAAATTATGTCACTTTAACAGGTCAGTTTTGCTGGACTATGTTGAATACATAGAAGAAGTACATTTCCTTAACTGATAATAGTTTGATACTGTACTTAATAATTTAGTATACTTGTAAACTTTTCCATACAAAGTTGCCCCCCGTTAGAATGTTTACCCTACCAAAAATTCATCTGCAATACAAGACTCACATACATTCCTATACTGAAATACAAAGAGTTGGTCCCAGTGTACAGGAAAATCTACGTTCTTAACTGAATATTTTTTCAATATCCCCTTTCCCCTTCTTCTGTAAGTTTAATACATTAATTTGGTGTTATGAATTGTAATTGAGATCATTTTTCTTTGCTTTGTTCCTTGGGCTATAATAACAATGGTATTTTGACTGCTGTTCAAAATCTGTGGTATGGTTTGTCGTGTTGAAAATCCTGGGCAGTTTTGAAGACCGTATTATACGTCCCGTAGATTTTGGTAGGTTGAAGATAATCTCCAGCCAAACTCCAAAAGTCATTCTAAAGGAGCCAGATATCTGTATAGGTCGACTACCGGGTACCCCCCACCACCAACATTGAAACAAACGCCATTATATGGCCATATCTTTTCGGCATTCTTTATTGGGTCTTTATTCAAAGTCATCATTCGGACTATCTCTGTAATTGTAAGAATTACATTCATGGATAGAGAGTGTTAAAATTTCTTTCCGATAACATGTGAGGCAAAAACTCTTAATCTGCGATGGGTTTCATATGCTCTTTCTGTGCCTGTTACCAGTACAAAAATCGTTAACAGGTTCATATCACTAAAACATGTCCACACACAAAACTGGTCAATGTTTAATAGAATGTAAATAAAAGAAGTCAATGACGGTTATTATCCATTTTCAAAGACAACACATGTAGGGCATTATCCATGGTCATTTTTGGCTATTATCCATTCTTCACACATAGATCAATATAAATGATTTTGACATAAAAACAGCAAACGTAAACAACTTACTCTAAACTTTGTCAGATAGTGAAATGGTACAGCTGTACATACAGTGAATTACAAGCATAAAAATTAATTCTAAATATTGTTTTTATGAATTTTCAAACTAAACTTACAAGGACTTTGTAAACTATTTAACATATTGTGAACTGTATTCACAAAAATAAAGTTAAATAGTTTGAATTCCATGGAAACAAATCACCATTTGTTCCTTTTGCAACACCTGGTGGTTAAAATCTCTTACCAAGCCTAAGCAACTTACAGAAAAATCTGAAATTTTCAGAAGAGTTCATCTGTCATTTTGTAGCATTTTGGAATTATCACAGTATTTCATATTATCCGGATAACAAAAGTGCGTATTATCTATGCATAAAAATGGTTACATAAAGAACCTGATTTTATGCACCTAATATCATAGAGGCAAACATACAAAGACCCACATATATGCCATAAATATTTAATAATCCCTGGGTAGGGGATCTCTCTAGCTAAAGAGAGATTATTCTACTGAGCTTAGCCGGTGGGATAAAATAAAAAATAACGAAAAAAAAAGAAAAAAAAGAAACAACAACAACAAAAAAACCCCCCAAAAAATAAACAAAAAAAGGTTGTGATTGAGACTTGCTGTAACTGAACAGTGATTGAATGTTAAACATGTGTATTTCTATGTTGCCAGTATCTATATTGGCGACTGAAGAATCGTAACTTTCACGTACGGAGGACCGGCGGCTCAAACCTGCAAGCACTGATTTCGTATTTACAAGATATTAGGATTTCTACGAGTACGTGTATACATGTATGTGTAAGGTTTCATTTTTTTATTTCCATAAGCGTCTGAGGTGTTAAAATTCAAAATGTAACAATTTAGCAGTATATAGACCTTTTTACCCAAGCTACGGTAACTATGCAAATTCCACAGATGTTTTGATTTATTGCACATGCGTTCTTTACGTGTGGCAAAAAAAAACTCTCAACGATAAGAAAACCTATACAAAATCATCATTTTATTACGAATTGTTTTGCCAC
The DNA here is from genome assembly GCF_021730395.1 of Mercenaria mercenaria. Classification (NCBI taxonomy): domain Eukaryota; kingdom Metazoa; phylum Mollusca; class Bivalvia; order Venerida; family Veneridae; genus Mercenaria; species Mercenaria mercenaria. The sequence goes on along the minus strand of NW_026460186.1, from coordinate 23,899 downwards.
TATAAGGTTGATTTCAGTCAAGTAATTTATTGTACAGTATGCTTTGATTAAAGACGTGTATGTTTTTAATCATATCTTACCTGAAAAGCGTGCTATATTCATATTTTCAACAGAAAAGAACAAGCATTTCCAGTCCATTTCCACACATCATACTGATATAAAACTTGTTCCTTACATTTAAAAAAAAGTCATATTTTTTTCATTATATATATTTTTCCCACAACTTCAAATCGTTGTTGTATATATTTTTCTCCGACCTGAATGATATCTACATACTTGGGAATCGTGGCTCCATGTCACTGAGGTTGCCGTTTTAAGTGATCTACCGGAAATCGTTACGTAACTATTAAGCAAATGACATGATAAAACATAGGATATCGTGGTAATAAAGATCCTTTCAGGGGTGTCCCCTAATAAGAGCGGATCATAAAATTTACTGAAGCATATAAGATGGCTTTGATGTACTTTAATGCATTCGGTAATCAATGCCATAAGATAAGAACGCACTCGGATAAATATATCACGTGGCGGAGCCGTTTTGTGAATCAAAAATAAACATTTAACGAGGTACCTAGTATTTTCAGCTCTATAAGAATATATTTTGGAACTTTAATGAATATTTTCATTTAAAACTACAAAAGTGTAGTTACAAAAAATCTAAGTTCGTAAGATATGAATCAAATCCAGGACTATAACTACACACTGAAGGAAAACACCTAATATAAATCTCAAATTATTTTATTTCTTATGTTTACATGCTGGATCATTTTCATATCGAAAATGTATCGTGAGCAGAAGTCATTATTCGTAATTCAATAGAATAATTATAATCAACTTGAATTCCGCAAAAAATAGAACAGATAAAGAATGTAAATGTAGAACACCCCTTCCCGCTACATATGTAGGCACCATCTCTATTTAATCTGACCGCGTCCGAACCAGTTCGATAGTGTCATATAAAAACTTTCAATTTAGAAGAATCAAAATAGAAATAAAAAATAACAGTTTTAAAATGATTATTATTATATTTATAATTTTTATTTATTCATTTATATTTTTTTCTTTGATTTCCAAATGAATTGATCAGTATGACTGGATAAAAAATCAAAGGTTGAGCTTTGTTATTTTCAACTGCGACATTAAATTGTATTTTAAGAATCATGTAAGCTAATTGCGACAGGTTGTAAGTTATGAGAGATTATGTTAAGAAATAGAACAAAAACTTTATTAATTCATGGACAATACCATTTTTTTTTCATTTTTCTTAACCTGAATTTGTCGAGAACAACCTTGCTGAAAAATGTTTATTAATCCAAAATCATCAAAGCTAGATAATGCGCATAAGTTAAATTATATCAGCTGTGAGTTTGCAAAGAGCTACATATATTTTCCTTTGTCTTTTAGTGGATATTTACTATAAAACAAACTCATTATTGATTGAATATATTGAAATAAAGTATAACTCTAACTTTGGAGGGGCGGCAAAGTCAATGGTCATATGTCTGAAATCACAAACATTTAAAATATTTCAACCTGTTGTATCATATTTATCTATGATATTTTACAATAACAATGCTTGTGTTTTGTTTCAAACTTAGGTGAAAACTCCGAACTATATACACAATTGCATGTGCATAAAAAGGTCACGTGGTGTAAGCGGTAATGTTCGTCTTTTAAAAAACTGATAGTGAAAATTGATATTTTGGATATTTTAGAGTTAATATAAGTTATTATCAGTGAAAAAGATGTCGGAATAATAAACATGTTGTTAGTGCACTTATTAATATGACTAAAAAGACAAATAAGAAACGAAAAAAAAAAGGAATAGTAGTGATGGCGAAGCGAACAATAGCAAAATAACCTAAACAAAGAGGCCCGTCTGTGGAGCAGGAGGTATACGTTTCTGTAAGTGAGATTTTAGGGAAAACTAACAGAGTGTTATATGGGGAAGACAGTGTAAGTCATTTACAAGAGGGTGATTGTACTAGTGCTAGTACTAGTGCGGACATATGTGTATTCGAGGACTCTGGGAATAATCCTACCCCACACAACACCAACAAAATGGTGGAAAGTAATAAAGAGCCTACTAACGCTGACATTCTCAAAATTCTTGAAAACATTAATAATAGATTAGGGGCTGTTGAGCAAAAACTTGAGGGACTTGATAAGTTAGAGAAACGGATGGATACGTTTGAAAAAGATATGAGGAGCCTGTGGGTCGCGATAGACGAGAGGTGCAAGCAGGTCGACGAGCGTGTGGCCAAGGTGGAAGACAATGTGGACGGGATGGATATCGGGGCGGGGCTGATGGCTAACCGGATTTCGGATCTTGAAAAGGAGAGGGACTCTTTAAGGGACGATGTTGTTTATTTGAAGTCGCAATCTGTGCGCAACAATCTTGTATTTACCGGGATACCGGAAGACGGGGGCCATGAGTCATTCGAGGTAACGGAAAGAAAACTACGGGACCACCTTCATGCGGTTATCAAAGTTGCCAAGGAAACCGCTCAAGGTATCCGGTTTGAGCGGGTCCATCGCTTCCCGAAACTCCGGGAAAGACCAGATCTATTTTGGCCAAGTTCACTTATTTTCAGGATAGTGAGCTTGTGCATAGGCAGTATAAGGAACTTAAAAATACTAAGTATAATGTATTTGAACAGTTTCCTCCGGAAGTGGTTGCAAAACGACGATGGCTACTTCCAAACATGAAAGAAGCACGGAGGCAAGGCAAGAAGGCGTGGATCGCGTATGATACGCCCTACATCGATGGTGTGGCCGTGAAGGAATAGGGACACGTTGAGGGTGAGCTATCTGTGCTTTCTTGGAATGTACAGGGACTTTCTGCTTATAAACAGCAGTGTGCCAATAATTTTGTAAATATTATTTCATCCCATGATATTTGTTTTCTCCTTGAAACCTGGTCTTGTTCTAAAAGTAATATCAACCTAAATGGTTACATTTCACATAATATGTATGGAAAGTTTCAGCATAGAAATGCTCGAAGAAATAGTGGTGGTATTTTAATTTGTTATAAAAAACATTTAAAAGATGGTATAACAATTGTTAAAAATGATTTTGACACTATTATTTGGCTTAAGTTAGACAAAGATAAGGTAATACTGATAAATACACTTATTTTTCTCATAACGGATCATCGGTTATTGACTACCTATTAGCGCATAAGCACAGTTTTTCATTGTTAAAATATTTTACAATCGGGTCTTTTAATGAGTGGAGTGATCACGCTCCGTTACATTTTTCATTATATTGTAATAATAAAACACCTGACCCGTATAGTTATTCTGAAGTCAAATATAGATGGGATAATAATTTTAAAGCCCAATTTAGGGCTGGAATTATATCTATGTTACCACATTTTAATACTATTGTAAATGATATTGATTGTACTAATAAAGAATCCGTTAACGAGGTTGTAAATTCTTTTACAAATATTGTACGCAATGTAGAGGACGCCTTATTCTCCAAACGTTATACTTTTAAAGATGTACCCATATTTGACAATGATTCTTGTATAAAAAATGCAGAGTGGTTTGATGCAGATTGTGTTAATGCTCTAACTCATTATTTAGATGCCTTGAATTTATATAATGTTTGCAAAAATGACAATAGTTGTACTGAGTTACGCCATAAGAAAAAAGTGTATAAGGACTTAGTACGCAAAAAGAAAAATCAATGTTATAGAATTAAAATGCAGGAAATTGAAAATCTTAGAAAGCAGAAACCAAAAGAATTCTGGAAATATTTTAAATCAAAAACAAAAACTGTAAAAAATGATATTTCACTAGATGAGTTTAAACTGTTTTTTGAAAATATTAGTAACAATATTGTTGACTGTACCAATGATGAGGCTGAATCATTTTGTGATAATAACGACTTTAGTCAGCCTAATACTGTATATCCTGAATTAGATAATCCGATTAGTATCGATGAGGTGAGATATGCTATTAAGTCATTAAAGCGTGGCAAAACAATTGGAAATGATTGTATGTTGAATGAATATTTTATTGAATGTGCAGATATTTTAACTTCACATATTTGTGATGTATTTAATTGTATTTTGAACTCCGGATATTACCCTGATAAATGGACAGAAGGCATTATTGTACCTCTGCATATAAAAGGCTGTGCGAATGATGTTAATAATTATAGGGGGATTACTTTAGTACGCTGTTTTTCAAAATTGTTCATGATTATATTTAATAGACGCATCGAGCTTATATGTGAGAGTAATAATATTATTTCGGACGCCCAATTCGGATTTAGAAAGGGTCGTTCAACAGTTGACGCTATATTTTCATTGATGTCATTGGTTCAAAAACATATAAACGAAAATGAAAGATTGTATGTTGTGTACGTCGATATGATGAAATGTTTTGATACTATTTATAGAAATGCGCTATATTTAAAGTTGTATAAATCTGGTATTCAATGTAGAATATTAAGTATTATTAGAGATATGTACCAAAATGTCAAATCATGTGTGAAACAATATGCATCATACTCTGATTATTTTCGATATGTTATTGGCCTACGTCAAGAGGAGGTAATGTCCCCGATATTGTTTTCTCTATTTGTCGAAGACCTAGAACTGTATTTACAAGATAGCTTCATGATCAACAATTCGGTAAAATTTGCAGCCTTATCGGAAAAATTATCCCTCTAGAAATTACCTGGCTGGGCGATATTGATTTTATCTGGTTGATATTTTCCAATAGAAACAAAGAAGAAAAAACAGTTTGAACTAATATTGTTTTTATTAGAATGAATACACAATATTTATTATCCTATTGAAGTGTTCGTCATTCTTTTCCCTTTAGAAAGATATAAAGATTATATATCTAAAAAGAAGAATTAATGCTTCCCTTGGCGATTAGAAAAACCCACTATGAAATTCCGGTTTAAATATAGATGATATAATTTTTATAATGATGTTATTTGCCGATGATATGGCCATCATAGGAAAGTCACCTGCAGAAGTACAACATCATTTGGACCTGCTTTATTCATACTGCAATACTTGGGGACTTAAAGTTAATACAGAAAAAACTAAAATCATGGTTTTTCGTAAGCGAGGGCGTTTGTTGCCTAATGAAAAGTGGACCTATGATGGACAGCATATCGAGGTTGTAGATGATTTTAATTATTTAGGCACAGTGTTTAATTACACTGGTAATTATGCACTAAACCAAGAATATCTAGTCGGTAGAGCACTTAAAGCTTTCTATCTGTCTTCCATAACCGTCGAACCCCTTGCGGGGACGTAGACAAGTAGTATATATTATGATGGTTTTGGCGTTTTAACCTCAAATTAACCCCACTTTGACCTTAACATTTGACCAATGCCGGACAATTCAAAACCCAGGTTTTAAACCCAGTAAAAAGTTTTAAATACATATGATATAGATGAGCTTACAGAACAGAATATATTGTTTGAAAGAAAAAAGATTTACTGATAATATAAATCCTCATTATGTTACAGCAAAAAACGGGAAAAGAATGATAATGGCTACCTGTTCATCTTGTGGAAAAATGAAATCAAAGTTTGTTAAAAGTACTATCACAGCAGGTAATTTAGATATCCATAAAGCAATGTTACCTTTATTACCTAAAAAAGGTTTAACACTACCAGGATATAACTATTGTGGGCCAGGAAATCCTTTAGATAATGGACCTCCTGTTAACGAACTGGACGCAGTATGTAAAAACAAAGAAAAATATCAAACAGGGAGTGCCACGCACCAAAAGCGCAGCCTCCTCAAAACGAACCCCCCAGCACGCAAACGCGTGCACCACACACACACACTCAAAGCTTACACATCAGGACAAAACGAACAACACACACACACACACACACACACACACACACACACACACACACACACACACACACACACACACACACACACACTCAAAGCCAACACATAAGGACAAGACGAACAATAAGCATCGTAAGACCCATGACTTTTGCTACGACAGCGGTGTAAAAAAAAAAGTACATGTGACAAACAAATGCTTTCCAACTTAAATAACACTAAATCAAAAACATTTGGAGAAAAGATTGCAAAACATTTAGTTGTAAAACCTGCAATTAAAACGAAATACAAACTTGGTCTTGGATAAAAACAGAAGTCAAAAAACGGGAAAAGGGAGTAGAGTAAACCCCCGAAATCACTGCACTAAGCTACCGCTGGAGTGATGAATTAGCAGAAGAATTACACAAACCAATTAAAAGAAAATTTAGGAAACGAAGAGTGATTGTCCATGACATTGATGATACTTGGTCAGCTGATTTAGTTGATATGCAAGCTTTTTCAAAATATAATAAAGGAGTAAAGTACTTGTTAACCGTTATTGATATATTCAGTAAATATGCTTGGGTTATACCATTAAAGAATAAAACTGGGGAATCTGTTACTGAAGCATTTAATGAAATAATTTTAAAAGGTAGAACACCAACACATTTATGGGTAGATGAAGGAAAAGAATTTTATAATAAAAAGTTTGAATCATTTTTGAATAAAAATAAGATTAACATGTATCATACATTTAACGAAGGAAAGGCTGTAGTAATCGAAAGATTTAATAGAAGTTTAAAAAGAATAATGTGGAAATATTTTACAGCAAATAATACTTACACTTATTTAGATAATTTGCAGGAAATGGTTGATAAAAATAACAAAACAAAACACTCTAGTATAAAAATGACACCAACCGAAGCCAGTAAAAACTTAAATAAAGGTACTGTTTACTTTAACTTATATGGTAATTTAAAGATACCAAAGAGTAAACCAAAATTTAAAATTGGTGATTGAGTTCGCTTAAGCAAACTTAAAAGGCATTTTGAAAAAGGATATGCACAAAACTGGACAGAGGAGATATTTATAATTCATGGAATTAATAATACAAATCCCAGAACATACACTATAAAAGATTTAAATGATGAAATAATTCAAGGTTCATTTTATGAACAAGAACTTTTACCTACTACACAAGAAGTTTTTAGAATAGAAAAAGTTATTAGACGAGACTATAAGAAAAAACAAGCTTTAGTAAAATGGAAAGGTTACAATGAAAAATTTAATAGTTCGGTTCCGTTTAGTGAATTGGAAGAAATTTAAATTGAAAATATATTATATAAATGAGTAATAAAAATCTAATTTCTAAGAATGGAATAGAAACAATAGATCAATTAATTATTCACTTAACTAAACTAGCTGCTGCTTACAGAAAAAGTTATAAATTTTGTGGAAGAGTAAATACAGGACTACAGATTACAGCAGGTATCTTTGGTTGCTCAGCTGCATTAGCACTTGTTCCAGCTATTCCTATATTTGTAGCAGTTGCTGGTGCTGTTCCATCAGTAATTACTATTTTTATTAATAGACTAAAAGTTGAAGACAAAAAAGCTATTTTAAAATTGCATCACCACAAAATAAAACAATTTATAACAAAAGCATGAATTGGAAAAGTAAATAAAGAAGATCCAAATAAAGTTATTCAGGATATTTTTACAATACTGTTAGAAATGCAGAAAGAAAAAAAAACTATTCAATGCCTCTTGAAATGCATATGAAGGAATTTAAACTTAACGGATATAAAAGTAAAAAAGAAGAAGAGTTGTATTAAATTTTACGTGTGTTTTTTAAAGATTTTTTTCTATAAGTATATTATATATAGATTGTTAATAGAAAGGTAGATAGAATGATTATGCCAAAATTATCTAGCACTTTAGGAGAAATAATGAATCCAGACAATAATTCATATAAATAAGTACTAAAAAGAAGAAACGTTATTAAATCAAAACTTGATCAAATAGTTAGCGACGAATATAAAAATCATGCCGTTGATAAATTACAAAATGTTATAGATCCTTATCTATTAGAAAGGAATTTATTTGAACGGGACTGTGGTTGTTTAATGTTAGAAGAGGAAAGTAATGTAAGATTATGTGATTGTCCCAGACCATAAAATCACCGAAACAATCTTAAAAAAGTTATTGCAACCGATTGTGATACTAATAAAGAAAAAATATATAAAAGCACTTACGCAGCACTTGATATTAATTCGAGGTTAATAAAAATGTGCTGCGAAGGGAAAAACAGAGTAAAAAGTGGAATATCAAAAAGTAATGGAAAAAGATATAAATTTAAATATTTTATTTCTTCTTAAACTTTATTTTTTTTTAAATCCTTTTTTGCTTAACGAATTTTTTTTTCTAAATATAATATATAGATGGAACTCGAGAGATCTACAAAGCAATATTGTAAGAAATTTGAAATTAAAGTTGAATATAGACAAGATCCAAAGAATCAATTATATTTAACTATAAATGACTCATTTGATATTCTTAAATCTGAACTTAAAGCTTTAAAAGGTATAAAAATAAATATCGTACTAAAAATAACTTTTGTAAAAATGAGTGCAACAGATACAATATATAGGTCAGCTTATTTTCAATCAAAGGCTTTAATTATTATTAATACAAATGAAATAGAAAACACTTTACGTCAAGCCTTTGATGAAATAATAAATAGAATTGATAACTGGATTTCAGAAGGAAGTGGCTGGAGAATAGAGTCAGTTGATGCTCATTATATAAATAGATATAAATATACACCACTGGCTGCTTCAAGTTATTTAAAGTTACCAAAACCATTACAACATCCAATGAAAGGATTAATCAATATAAAAATGATGATAATGAATGTTTTAGATGGTGCCAATTAGCTTACCAATTTCCTGTTGAAAAGGATCCTCAAAAAGTTTCAAAATATAAAAAACATGTAGAAAAACTTAATTATAAAGGAATAAAATTTCCTGTTACATTAAATCAAATACCTAAAATAGAAGTTTTAAATGATATTTCATTTAATATGTTTGGTTATGAAGAACCTACGGGAATTTATCCATTGTACATATCAAAATATCAATATTCCGAAAGGTGTGACGTGTTGCTAATTAATAATAACGAAAAAACACAGCGAAGATCACCAAAGGCTTCACTGGCGGTGCAACATTATGTTTGGATAAAAGACTTTAATAGATTAATGTTTAATAAAACAAAACATGCAAATAAAAAACATTTCTGTAAATGCTGCCTGCAGCATTTTTCTCAAGAAAGAATATTAAATGAACATATACCAAATTGTAAAGCTATTAATGGTGTCCAAGCTGTAAAAATGCCAAAAGAGGGAAGTAAAGTACAATTTAAAAATTATCATCAAAGGTTTAGCAGTACCTTTAGTAATTTATGCTGATTTTGAAAAAATAACTAAGAAAGTTTTAACTGCTTTACCGTCACCTGACTCTTCATTTACTGAACCATATCAAAAACATATAGATTGTGGTTACGGCTATAAAGTTGTTTGTTGTTATGACGATCAATATACTAAACCAACTAAGATTTACAGAGGCCCTAATGCAGTTTATAAGTTTATTGAAAAAATGCTTGAGGAAGAGAAATATTGTCAGGAAATATTTAAAGAACACTTTAACAAAGAACTAAGAATGTCTAAAAAAGACGAAATTGAATTTAAAAAACAAAAGTTTTGTCATATCTGTGAAAAAGAATATATAGAAGGCGAAGTGTCAGTACGTGACCACTGTCATATAACAGGAAAATTCAGAGGAAGTGCTCACTCAGAATGTAATATTAATTTTAGACTAACACACAAAATTCCCGTTATTTTTCATAATTTAAGAGGTTATGACGGTCATTTTATTATGCAACAAATAGGGAAATTCAAAAAAGAAATTAATGTTATTCCTAACAATGTGGAAAGATACATGGCATTTATGATTTCCGTCTTGGTCTTTATTGATTCATTCCAATTTATGTCTCAATCATTGGATAACTTAGTAAAAAATATTCAAGAATTTAAATACACTTCAACTGAATTTAATTGTGAAAGTGTTGAGTTATTAAAAACAAAAGGTGTTTATCCATATGATTATATGGATTCATTAAAAAAATTCAAAGAAACAAAATTACCTTCTAAAAATGAGTTTTATTCAATTTTAAATGAAACACACATATCTGACAACGAATATGAACATGATAAAAATGTTTGGAATAAATTTAAAATTAAAACAATGGGAGAATATCATGATCTATATTTAAAAACTGACGTATTACTTTTAGCTGATGTATTCGAAAATTTTAGAAAACTATGTTTAGAGTACTACAAATTAGACCCTTGTCATTATTTTAGTAGTCCTGGTTTAGCTTGGGATGCAATGTTAAAAATGACTGGAATTCAGTTAGATTTAATAACTGATATTGATATGTATCTTTTATTGAAAAGGGACTGAGAGGAGGAATAAGTTATATTTCAAACAGATACAGTAAAGCAAACAATAAATATACGAAAGATTATGATCCTGAATTAGAATCTAAATACATTATGTACCTCGACGCCAATAATCTTTACGGTTGGGCCATGTGTCGACCTTTGCCCTCTGGAAACTTTAAATTTATATCCGAAAAACAATTCAAGAAATTAATTGCAAAAGGTAAAATAGAAAAAGTGGAAACTCCACAGGTCACTCAACACAACAAAAACGAAAAAACTAACTTTATAGTTGAATGTGATCTTGAATATCCAAAAGAATTATATACTGTGCATAATGATTATCCTTTGGCTCCTGAAAAAATCAAAATACCAGACGAATGGCTTTCAAATTATAGTAAAATTTTTAAAGAAGTATTTGAAATAGGAAAAAGTAATGTAAAAAAATAGTTCCAACTTTAATGAAAAAACAAAATTATGTTGTTCATTTTAAAAATCTTGAACTATATACACAATTAGGGTTAAAAGTAACAAAAATACACAAAATAATAACTTTTGATGAAAGTCCTTGGTTAAAAAAATATATTGATTTTAATGCTCAAAAAAGATCTAAAGCAAAAAATTCATTTGAAAAAGACTTTTTTAAGTTAATGAACAATTCTGTATTCGGTAAGACGATGGAGAATTTACCCAAGAGGGTTAATATTAAATTAACTCATGTAGCGAGTAAGATATGGAACAAAAAATCGCAAAGATGTTCCCCTTAGTGAAGAAAGCACCAACTTTTGCATGAAATTACTTTAAGGTATCCTAAATCCTAAAAGAGGAGGAGACACGCTATATCTGCCCTGGAACCTCTTTTTAAATCAGTTTTAAAAAGGGAGGTAAAATTGTTTTGAAAATAAGATTTTTTCCTTTAAATTGAAATTTATCTATAAAGTAATGTTTCACATGATCAAAATATGGATAACATATCACTAGCATAGACAAACAACCATTTGGTATGGACAAATATACAAAGTTTACTACAAAATACTCTTATTTCTCAATATACATACTGAAAAGGGAGGTAATCAGATTTTACTGTATGTTTAATTTCAAAACTGCGTGTGAAAAGATATTTCTTATGAAGAAAGAATGAAAGTTGTATTGAAGTATTATAAAGTTTACTGGATCAGCAACGGACTACATAATATGATTTGTTGGCTACATGAGGCCCCAAAGGGGAACTGCCTTTTATTTATTTCAATTAAATATATCTAGAACAATATCAAAAATGTTAATTTGTAACGTTAACCAATTATAACCCCTGGCACAAAATTTATTCAATTACATTTTATACACATTCAATAAACATGACTCAGGAAAAATGATATGAGGTCCTTTAAAGGGGAAATTGTTAAAAATCACATTTTAAGGGCAAATTAATTTATTTCAATCGTTAGAATATCATATAATAACTGAACTTAACATAAGTAATGAAACAGAATTCATGGATCTTATGTACAAAATATCAAAAAGTAAAAAATATTCACATGTTTAGGTCCACTAGTTAACCTATATATCTGCATTTATTAGGGCAATAGATTTACATAAAAAAAGAGAGGCCCTGCAGTGGATAATTTTTGTATGTTACATAACACTATAATATGACATAATCATGTTTCAAATCAAATGACTCATCCAAAGACCCATAAAATAAAAGAAACTGATATTTACACTCTTTCAATAGATATCAAAGAATTGTCATACATGTAGGTTTACTTCTCTAATACATTTGGTTGACAAATTTGTATTTCTTATACATGAATGTGATGTGTTATTGCACTGGCACTGAATTGGATCTACGAAGTGTACATAGTAATGAAAGTCAAGTGCCATTACTGGTCAATCTAGATTCAACAGAATTAAGCAATGCAAGGGTCACAATTAAGGTATACACTAAATAGAAAAGTGGCGCGGAAAAAATCGTGGTAGTTGCAAAATGGTGCATTCAAAGAGTCATTCTTCTTTGTTCTGTAGAGCTTTTTTCCCTTTCTTTTTTTTACATTTTTTTTGGCTGAAATCACATAACAGATCTGTCCTTTACATATAGGAAGAATTTTCGCAAAAATATGATAGCATGACAGGTTTATTGTAGGACATACAATTTGGGGTATCATTTGTAAAACGGGTCCTGCTCTGTGCTTTAGCCATTTGAAATTTGTCAATTTTATCTAGAATAAAGAAGGCCAGCTATTTAGTATGTTCATGCCTTAATGCCTCTCCCCAAGCATGGCTTCATATATAAACATTAGAAATGTGAACATCAGGTAATTTAGATGTTTTCATGCTGTCCTTTAGGAACTAGAGTTTTATCTGGGACAATTACTGACTTACAGCTTGATACCTTTGTTTATAATGTGACAATGTATTGTTCCAAAAGTTTGAAGTCACAACATGTGGTGCACTAACTGTTATGCGACATGGTACACATTTGTTTGCCGCAGATGCATAAAAACAAAACCACAAAGGGATAATGTTACGAGCAACCAACACTGATGCACCTGTCAATATTTTGCCCGCCCGGGGGAGCGGCGGGCATACACGGGACTTTAGACAGAAGACCATTCCCGACAGGCGGGAATTTGACAAACATTTGATGTACCAACCAGGCTCTAGGGTGGGATTTAGACAAAAAAGGTTGTCCCTAGGGTGGGGATTTAGACAACAAAATTTTTGAAATGTCAAATTCCCCCGGGTCGGCCCGCCGCCCCCCTGGGCGCGCAAAATATTGACAGGTGCATGATACACACTGTTATTTTTTATAGTAAAACAGTTTGCTAGTTGTTAGCTGTAGCTTCTTTAGGCTGTTCCAAACAGTTCTGGTACATGCTGACTAATTCCGTAGTAAGCCGTCTTTTTTGGCATAAAAACAAGGACAAAAATCCAACAGGAGAAGACACATCAAAGAACGAAGACTTAAAGCTAACATTCTTTATAATGCATTATCTGGTTGTGATACTGTCTCATTACGTTTGCAAGGAAAAGGATATCTTTACTTGTGGTTATGCTGTGTTATAAAGATTCATGAAGCGCACATGACAACTGGAATGGGTTGTTTTATCATGCAAAGAAATATCAAAATGAAGCCAGAGAATATATTTTCTTAAGCACTTAGGCGTATTGAATGCAAACCCCTATAGAGAGATGTTCACGTATGTAACAAATATCATTGTATCAAGCAGGTTGTAGACAGGCATTTATAGCATATATTGGCATTGCTTATCCTGTCAACTGGAAATGGTCAAGAGAACTGGTACTTGGCTTGTAATACGCTTCATAATTAGCTATTATAAGTTTGAGGAAACTCATCAATGTAACTCCAAGAATACATACAAAGGCAGATATAAATGTATCCAGCCAATCCTGTGACATTTTAAAGACATGTGGGTTAGAGAGTGAAATACTGGCAAATCTATCACTGTCAGTTTTAGTTAAATATTGAAAGGGTTGTTACGCCTAAAATTAAAAGTTGTTTGTTTAGGGTAACCTGATCGTAACTTTTCATTCAGCTTTTGTAAGTTCACAAAAAAAATGCTTGGGACATTACCCTAAACAAGCAATTACTTTAGGACTTATAATTGCGCTGTTGAGAGATATTTCTAACACTGTATTGGACAAACAGCACATATCAGCTATGATTATAACTAAGATGGCCTGCAATAGTCATTTTAGCTGTGCTGAATGAGCTTCATCGCCTTTACTGAGATGCAGAGTATCCTCAACTCTGACCCACAAGTACAATGTTCTGAATGATCATTTCTTTATCAGATACATGATATCATTATATAGACTGACTTGGAACCTAAGACAGAAAATACACTATTTAGTTATTTGTCAAAAGGCTTAATATGCAAGATAAATGTAGCTCAGTATATTTTAAGGAGACATTGTTTATAAACTAATCGATTAATTTTTACCTTCAAAAATTTACATTTACATCTAGCTCTATTTGGTTTGATTCTTTTTATTTCTGTATCATATTTTCATCTTAAACAATTTTTTATGTAACTATTTGCGTTATTGGGGGGTCTGCAGTAAATCACTGTGCTTAAGAAATGTTTATACTTATTAGCTCTGTGGAGGGGTCCAATGAGAGTGACGTCTAGTGGTAAAGGTGTTGTGATCAATAGGTAGGTCGTTGGTTCAAATCGTTTGTTTGTTTTGTTTGTTTGTTTTGGGTTTAACGCCGTTTTTCAACAGTATTTCAGTCATGTAACGGCGGGCAGTTAACCTAACCAGTGTTCCTGGATTCTGTACCAGTACAAACCTGTTCTCCACAAGTAACTGCCAACTTCCCCACATGAATCAGAGGTGGAGGACTAATGATTTCAGACACAATGTCGTTTATCAAATAGTCACGGAGAACATACGCCCAGCCCGAGGATCGAACTCGCGACCCCACGATCCGTAGACCGACGCTCTACCTACTGAGCTAAGCGGGTTCAAATCGTACAAAAGTTAACCTATCATACTACATCGGTGCTATTTTCAAGAAAGCAGAATTTAGACTGAATCTAAAACTTGAAATCTTAATCAAATTCAAATAAATTAGTATCATTGAATATTGTACAAATTAGCAATAATAAATACAACCATGTATTTAGTTCCATTTTCTTTTATTGTAAAGAAAGTATTAGAATGAACGTATGCTTTAGCTTGAAGTCATTAACTGTCTTGAAAAAGATATAGATTATGTTTTGTATAATACGTTATACATTAATTTAAATTAGATATTGAATTACAAGAAAAACACAAAATAACCCCTTCTTTAGCTGCTCTTTTGAATGCTTTATAATAATATTCATAGGGAAATCGAATTATCGGTACCCCATGTAAGTATATGTACTGTAAAATCGATTATATGAATTACAGTATGTACGTATACATATGTTAACTTGTTTTATAAAATACGAATAATGAACCTCAAAATGTAAAGAATGTTTAAATAATATTTTGATATAATTAAATACTAAAATTAGTTTTGTTTACCCGAGTGATATAATATTCACACTTAAAAATAAACTCATCCAGAAAATGAAATTTTCAAACAATTTCCCCCTTTTAGGGCCTCATCTTAGTCATTTTTCAGTGTCCTATATATTAAATGTGTAGAAATGTAACTTAATAAATATTATGTCAATAATAGTTACTTATTTAGGTTATAAAATAACCTTTTGGACATTGTTTTCAAAAATGTATTATTAAAATAAATTAAATATAGGTCCCCTTTTGGGGCCTCATTTTAAGCTAATTGAGGTTAGCGAACTGCGTGTCTCCTCCTTTTTTTGGATTCAGCATACTTCAAAATAGTTACATGCAAAGTTTGGTGCTTTCTTCATAAAAGGAAACATCTTTTTCCTATAACCTACTCACTAATGGTGAAAACCTTTTATTGAAGTATATAGCAAAACCTTCATTTGTTAGTTCAACGATGTTTAACAAGAATTTATTTGGTATTCATAGAATAAAAGAAAGTTTGTTATTAAACAGACCTTGTTTTATTGGAATGTGCATTCTAGATTTATCAAAATATTTAATGTATGATTTTCATTATAATTACATTAAGGAAAAGTATAAAAACTCAGCAAAGCTTTTATTCACTGACACTGACTCATTATGTTATGAAATAGAAACCAAAGATGCATATGAGGATTTTTATAAGGACAAAGATTTATTTGATAATAGTGATTACGATAGTAATTCAAAATTTTATTTCGACAATAATAAAAAAGTAATTGGAAAATTCAAAGATGAAGCTGCCGGCATTCCCATTGTTGAATTTGTTGGATTAAGAAGTAAAATGTATTCATATTTATTACAAAATTCGCCTGGGAAGGAAAACCAGGAGATTAAAAATGTAAAGGAATTAAAAAACATGTTGTAAAGAAAACAATAGTTCATAAAAATTACATAGATACTTTGTTTAATTCAACCCAAAGTAATCACACCTTTAAAGTTATTCGTTCTGATAAACACAATCTTTCCAGTTATGTTGTAAATAAAACATCTTTATCATGTTATGACGATAAAAGATATATTCTTGATAATGGTATTGATACATTAGCTTATTCTTAAATTATAGAACCATAAATTGTTAACTGAATTTTTTAACGTTTAAAGAATCAATATAAATAACATCATTCATTTTAAATTTATTAGCATAATTAATAGAAATAGATTCATTTTTTCTGTTATTTTTTACATTGTAACTTTGAATAATTACATTTTCTTTATTTTTTAGTTGTAATTTAGCTTCTCCTTTATCTAATTTAATTGCATCAACAAGAATAATTAAAATGCAATTAAAATTAATTCTTACATTATTACCATGTTGAACCAAACCAGGACTAGCATTTACAACTTTCCATTGAAATAATCCACTATCGGTATCTTGGGTATAACATGTTAAAAACAATGGAGGTTTTTCTTATTATTGTCTTTCTATTTTACTTACTTTTACGTTCATATTATTGAATATTCCCATTATATTAATTATTCCAGTTAAATAAAAACACAGTAATTAATTAAAACTTTAAATAATGTTTTAATTCAAAAGTTTACTTTCTTTATAATTTAAATATTCCCCCAGTATGTAGAATTTGACATAACTACCTGGCAAAAGATAAAATCCTGTATCGAAGGATGTTGGATCGCCGTTATAAGGATTAATGTCAAACATTGTCTTTTCTGTTAGATAAATTTTGATTTTTTTCTCATACACAGATACTGACGTGCTACTGAACACATATAACGCATTATCGTCACTGAGGTCACTGATGTTACTGATGTTACTAACCACGGGTGTTATATTTACACTCCCGGAGGGAAATTCACCGATAAAACCCTCTCGCCACCACCTAAAAACTAAACGTGATATTGGGCATGCTGTTCCCCCCCCCCCCTCCTTGCATTTGACTTTAAATAAAACCTAATATCTATTATATAAATTCCGGCTTTTTTGACTGAAAACACATTTTTTAAAGGTACATCCGGTACAGCTAGTTTATATTCTTGGTTTATGTTTATAAGATCTTTATAATCTACGATATTTCCAGATTCCAAATTAAATAAATCAAAATAGCCCACATTAACCAGACCTTTCCCTTCAGCATAATCCATATCCACCAAAGTATATAATGATAATATCCAGACACCGTGGCTATCATAATACTTTCTCATTAATACTGATATGCGAGAATATCTTTTAAAGCCGTCGCGTGATATTTCATAATCATCTTTACTTTTGTATTCAAAAAGAAACACTTCACGTCTTACTTTTTCTAGTTCTTCTTCTATTTCCTTGTATTTATTTTCATGTTCAAGAATTATTTCAGCTAAATCATCAACTCGTTTTGTTGTAGCTACATTAAAAGCAGACTAATTGCCAACAGTATCTTTTGTTCTAGCTAATTGTGTTTCTTGTTTAAAAAAAAACAACATTATATATATTGTCTATTCTTCTTTCAAAAACAACGTCTTGATTATCATATGCATCAGCATTAGCAGTAATTAACTCTCTTTGTTTAACTGATTTTTCAACTACAAAGTTCAGTTCCTTTTTTATTTTTTTTCAACTTTAGCATTAAGCTGCGCTGTATCTTTTTGTAATACACCTGTAAGTGTATTTAAGTCTGCGTACTTTAAATTGTGATGTGTGTCGACAGTACTAATCAAGATCCGAAGTTGTTTCTTAAAGTTTTCTATTTTAGAATTGAGCTTTTTTTAAGGTTATCTAATGCTATGTCATAGTCATCACCTCTTTGTGAAGCTGCCTTTTCCAATTCAGATTTATATTCTGCAAATTTATTTGAAAATATATCGAGTAAATCTTGATTCTCTTTTACCATTTCAGTATTTAGTTTATTTATTTCTGTTCTGATTTCTAACTTATACATATTTTGTAACTTTTTCTCAGCTTCAATAATCTTGTCTTTTAGTTCTTCATGTTTAATCATACTGTCTTTTAATTCCTGAACTTGATAGTATAACTTTTCAAAATTGGTTCTGAATACTTCTTTTATGTTGTCATCTGTCAAATCAGATTTCTCTTAAAGTTCTTTAATAGAATCAACCATAGCTTTCATTTCTTCTTCAATTTTACCTTGTAATTGAACTATTAATAATGAATTGTTTTTAAAATCTTTTTCTAATTCTTCAATATTCTTTACTTCTCTTTCTAGTGTTTGTTTTATACTTTTGATATCTTCAAGATTATAGTCATCTATTACACTTTGAACTTTTTTTATACATAAACCGTCTTGAAACTGCATCGTTGGTTTTATCTGGATTTCCTAGGTTGATTATTTCATTACCTCCCATATCTAATGCTCTGTTCATTGTGTTATCAAGTTCCTTATTTCTGTGAAGATACGATTCCGATTCATTTTTAAGTTTTTTGAATTGTTTTTTAGTAGCATAATCACTTAAATCAATATCAAATTTAACTTTACTTATACTGTCAGGTTCACTTATTTGTTTTACATCATTAAAAACTCCCATTTATATAATTCCTGTAAAGTTTTTTCTTAAAAACTTCCTTGGTTTGTCAATATATAAGAAATTATATTTTTGTTTTGTTGCATTAGCAAAAGAGTTAGGGTTAATATTTTGTTCATTGCAAATCATATCATTTTCTCTTTTACTTGGACTTTCAAATAAAATATAATGTGAACAGTTAATCCGAATATCTTTTGGTGCTTTATAGTAAGACTGACTTAAATAAATAACACAACAGTTTTTGTGACGTCCTTGAATAAAGTATTTTGTTATTTCATTTTGAACCTTTTTATCTTCACATACAAAATCATGAAATATTACTACTTTTTGTTTTTCTGGTTCAAGATTCTCACAGGGTTCAATTTGGCTGGGATAATGTAGAAGAAAGTTTATGACAAAAATAAAGGAATATTTATTTATGTTGATACTCAATCGGGAGAAGAAAATATACATGGTATACCTGTGGTCTCCGAGGACGCAGTCCTTGGTACAGGTATTTTTGACACTTTAACGAAATTGTTTTCAAGTGGAGTTGCATCTTCAATTAGCATAGCTGGAAAAAAAGCTCTGGAAACAGCAGGAAAAGCCGCGCTAGAAAGTGGAACAAAAAAGGTTGGAACGGAAGTCGGAAATTTAGCTGCTAATAAAATTGTTGAAAAATTTAAAAAGAAACCTGTTCCGGCAGTTGGTGAATTAATTGCTAAGGAATTACAAAAAAAGAATAACAGTAAAAATAATAAGGAGGATACTAATATGAAAATAAATAGAATATTGTCAGAATCTGGAGCTTTAGCTCCCTATGGGCTTAATGCTCGTTCTGTAACGCGTAAACGTATTAACAGATTAATTTATAAAAAATAAAATAATATATAATATATACATGTTTAGAACAAAACAATATTGTGAAAGGTACGAACTAACTCCCATTCAGTTAGATACAGCTTTAATTTCTGTCTTGGGAAATAAAGTAAAACAACAAAAAAGTGGGTATCACTTTACAATTAATGATAAAAGTTCATATTTTGATTGGTATAATGGTTATTTTGAAGTAAGTTTTAAAGTAAATAAGCTTGCTAATGGTAATAATTATGCTGATGGAGATCACATTGCTTTAATTAAAAATGCAGCTTCAATAATTGATCAGCTTAAAGTAAAACAATATGGAAAAATTGTTTATGATTGTAATAATTTATACAAGGTAATAAATGTAAAGGATTTAGTTGAACTATCTAAGGATTATGCAGAAACAATTGGAACAAATGAATTTATTTATTTAGATATAAATGCTGTTGCTGAAAGTAGGAAAGATAATAACAATTATAATGCAGGTTTTGCTTCTAGAAAGTTATCAATCCAGGGTGGTAAAGAGGTAAATGCTAAAATTCCATTAAAAATTATTCATTTTTTCAGGGTTTGGAACTAAACATGTTACCTCCAAGTCAAATACAAATAACACTTAAATTAACAAATGATGATGAATTAATTTTTAGAGCTAATGCTGCTGATCAAGGTAGGGTAATTGTAACTAGATTAATTTTGTGGGTTCCACGTTTAATTTTTAATCCATATGGAATTAATTTAATTTCTGAAAGATATATGAAAGCAACAAGTTGGAAATACCTTCGTGAAATGATTTCACAGTCAACTGATACGCAACAGGTTAATACGACTTTTAGAATAACAGCTGGTGTAAAAAACCCGAACATGTGTTTGTTTATTTACAACGACCTGACAAAAGTAATTCACAAGAACAGAATCCACATTTATTAGATACATTTAAAGCTAATGCTGCGTATAATGATTGTAGGCTGGAATCTTGTCGTCTTGAAGTTGGTAATGGTGTTTTTTTATCCGCAAACGGAATATACAAGTATAGCAAGAATTTATGATGATGTTCTTAATTATTATTATAAACAAAATAACAAAACTACTGGAAGTCTCTTAAATAGATTTAATTTTCAAAGTTAGTTTGGATTTGTTCATTTTAACTTAGAATTCAAAAAGGAAGGAATGACAGAAGATCCTAAGCATATCACATTACTCTTACGTTTAAATACACTTCCCACTGTAAGATATCGTATTTATGCAATTGTATTGTATGAAGAAACAGTTAAAATAAACACTATTGGAAATGAACTTATTATTGTGTAAATAAAATATAAATTTAATATATAATGGTATCAAATTATATTGAATATAAAGTTAACCTTACAGATTGACAAAAGAAAAATTTAGCACAAGCTTATAATAATAAAATTCCACATATGTTTAGATTAAAACATGAACAATTACGTGGAAACTTCCCTTTACTTTTAACAAAAACACAAATTAATCAAATTGAAAAGTCTATTAAAAACAATAAGGGAATAGAAATTACAATTTCAAAAAAAAAAAACAAAAACAAATGTCCAGTCAAGGTCAAAATGGTGGATTTTTAGGAGCTTTAGCTGGTTTGTTAGGAAAAACAATTCTTCCAATGGCAGCAAAAAATAGCTCCAAAAATATTAGCTCCTCTAGGCATCGGAGCCCTTTCTGGGCTGACCAGTACTGGTGTCAGTAAGTTACTTGGGAATGGTATGATTTCGGTAGCTAATGTAAAAAAAAAAAAAATTATAAACAAACCTATTTCTTACTTTGAAATTGAACAATGGGTTAAACAATTGAAAATTAAAAACTTTTAGGGGTGTATTTAGTAGAAATAATTTACCGGGTTTACCAAAAACAAAAGCAAAGGACGAGTGCGGAATTATAAATTTGGACGACTCTGTTGGACCTGGAACACATTGGGTTTGTTATGTAAATAACATGTACTTTGATCCATTTGGACTTCCTCCACCGAAAGAAGTAATTAATTATATACCTGGAGTCAAGTATAACAACATACTATATCAAGACAAAACAAGTACACTTTGTGGTTACTATTGTTTATTTTTCATAAAAATGTTACAACATGGTATAAACATTTATGATTTATTGTATAAAATGCTAAAAGTTAACAATATAAAACAAAATGAACAAACAATCATAAACTATTTCAATAAAAAAGGATGTAATCTAATTTTTAATTAAATTAATGTCAAATT
The DNA here is from genome assembly GCF_021730395.1 of Mercenaria mercenaria. Classification (NCBI taxonomy): domain Eukaryota; kingdom Metazoa; phylum Mollusca; class Bivalvia; order Venerida; family Veneridae; genus Mercenaria; species Mercenaria mercenaria. The sequence continues at coordinate 1,965 of NW_026460186.1, read as the reverse complement.
GTGTTAAAAACGTTGTATTCTATACTACTGTGAAAATGTGGCAAACACATTATATTCTATACTACTCCAAAAACTATCTTATAAAGTTGTTTGTTTTACCCTTTTGTGGGGGGGGGGGGGGGGGGAATGTGTGTTGATTTTTACACCTGTATCACTTGTGTTGTTTCCATGTAGAAGTGTATCAATTTCGTTTGCGTCTAGAGTAAAATTATTCGTCCATTTTTCACAAAAGTTAAGTTCTGCATCAATATTTCTTTTAATCGTTTCTTCTTTAATTGTTTCTATTTCATCAGTATTGACTTCTGAGTTGTTGATTAAGTCGTCGGTTATCGAATAGTTAATTGTTGTCGGTAGATTTGCTGTTGGTATAGTTTTGTATTTCAAAACATTTTCCATCAGCTTGTATGCATATAGGTTTTGATAGACGATCTCCTTAATCAATATTTTCTTTCAATAAATACTCTGCTAACATGTTTTTATATTTGTATATCTGTGAAAAATTTAGTCCACAAACAATGAGGCAAGGAAATCTCAAGATGGTTGTTGTAAAACTTACGTAGCGCATGGCTGTTGAATATGGTACTTTCATTTGTTTCAAAATGCGATTAAAGTTTTCTCCACTGCCATGTTTTGAGTGTATTTTTAAATACAGTCGAAACTCGATATCTCGAATTTCAAGGGACCGTGCCTTTTATTTCGAGATAACCGAAATTCGAGTTATGAGAAGGGACGTATGGACGAAATGATGAAAAAAGTTGGCTTAGTTACGAGAAGTTTTAATAAAAAATAAACGCTGTTTTCGTGATGCTGTGTATACGCTTTAGGCACTATACACGTACACGATTCCGTACAGTTTGTGTTTACTAAAGTTTTCACTTTTTTGAAGAATGAAAATGATACTAACCTCAAATGTTTTTGAGCAAAGTTTCGTTTTGTACCACGTTTCTCTCCCGGAGGATTGACAGCATTTCGATCTGACATTTTGAATGAATAATACATTCCCCCAAGAAGTTATTTTTAATACATTCACATCGCAATTACCTCTAATTAATCCTTATCAAAGATCCTAGCTGTTCAAACTAATTAATTCATTAGTTTAAATGAAAAGTCTCAAAAACAAATGACCGCTGATTAAGAAATCTAATGTTTACATCTAACAAGTATAATAATGGCACGTGCAAACAAGTATGACATCATTTCACTTTGATTATCGCCGCACCTTTGATATGTCGGCATCGCGGCTCTCTGGTTAGGCAATAACATGGACATGTGTTAAAAACCAACCACATTCACAAGGAGATGTGTGAAATTTTATCGCATATTTTCCTCAATTCGACTTACCGAGTATACAATGCACTTGAATTTTACTGACGGGACTGAAAATCCCTTTCGACACATCCGGAGTCTCGGTAAGTCAAATTTTGACGTAACCGGAGTTGAATTACATATATAAAGAAGGAAATTTGACGGGACTTGAAAATTTCTTCGACTTAAGCAGAATTTCGAGGTAAGCGAGTTTGAGATACCGAGTTTCGACTGTATATATCTCCGCGTATAAAACACAGTATTAAGTTATATATTTCTACATTGCTTTCAAGGTTGATAATAATATCATGAGCTTTTTTCAACTTTTCGAGATCCGAGCTAACTTATCCTATATCAACTATCAATCCATTTAGTTTTATGTTTACTTTCTTGTGTCCATCTCTTTCGTATTTGTCAATATTTTGTTTTATTCTATTAATAATATGATTGTCAAATATTTCTTTATCCGTAGGTAATAAATTTTTCTTTTTTGTAGTTCCATTCGTATTCCGTTCTGAACCTTTTAATGTTTGTAAAACTCTATTATTATATTGTTTGAATTTTTCTAATTCGTCTTTTGAAAGACATGTTTTTATTACTAAATTTATTGCATCACTTGAGTATTTCTTTAAATCCTTTAAATCCATCTAAAATGAGACT
>NW_026460185.1:0-63486 GCF_021730395.1 Mercenaria mercenaria | reverse complement strand
GATCTACTTGCAATGTATCATAACTTCCTATTTAGAGCCTTATAGAAGAAAATAATGCCACATACAAGTATCACACTGGCCATAGCTTTCGCAGAAGCGGTGGTTCCAACGGAGAAGCGGTGGAGAAATATGGCCGACTGTCTATATTTACGCTCTCATCGGTACTTTTTCAAACGAGTGTTTCACGTTTGACTGAAAACAGCCAGTGAGACAGGAGCCCACATGTGTACTCTTCCAGCCACAAACACTTGTTCAGTACAATTCTTTGCCATTAATTTAAACACTTCTGTAAAGTTTGACGCGGGACTGCCGTTTTTGTAGAATTTCTATCAAAAATGGTAAAATCTTGTACAAAACGACCCCTGAGTACGTTTGCATCAAAATGTAAGTCTGACACTGTCAAGCAAAAACTTTTTCTCCGTAATCGGTGATTTTTCATTGCAAGCATACAAACTGATCGACCAAAAATGATTCCAACGCAGTGCGCGGTGGGTGCAATTGCAGCGCATTACGGTGGATCTTGTTTCTTTTATGTTCGCTATTGACTTTAAATTAGAGTGTGTGTGTGTGTTCGGGTTTAACGTCTTTTTCAACAATTTTTCAGTCATATAAACGACGGTGTCTACTTGGAGCAGAGAGCACAATGCCCAACTTTATAGTGTTGCCTCACTGGAATATCACGCCGTAGACACGTGACATGATACCCCACCCAGTCACATTATACTGACACCGGGCTGACCAGTCCTAGTACTACCCTCTTAATGCTGAGCGCCAAGCGAGGAAGCTACTAGAACCATTTTTTACGTCTTTGGTATGACGCGGCCGGGGATCGAACCCACGACCTCCCGCACTCGAAGCGGACGCTCTACCACTAGGCTACCGAGGCGGTGGCTTAAATTAAAGTAAACAGCATTTTCCCAGAATATTGATTGGGGTAGGACCGTGAAATCACTTGACATTAGATAGCAACAGAAACTGAATGTTTAGAATAAATATGATTTTGATTTGCACATCCGTAAATACAAAATATCAAGGGACAATATTGATATTCTGATTAAATGCTGTCCACATGCGACTTCTGCATCGTACGATAAACCAACTTGACTAAAGTATAATATAATTACTAATACGTAGCATACAATAACAAAATGCCATTGAGCAGCTGTGTTATAAGACTTTTTACACTTAGGCTAATTTACCTCTTCTTCAACAATATCCTTTTATTTTCAGACGTTTACCACAGAATCTCAAAGTGTCAAGGAAAAGTTTAGATTTTTTCGTAGTAACAAGATGCGATTATTTTATTGCCCTTCGTCCGTCATCTGTCTGTCCGTCGTCCGTCCACAATTTCTTGTGAACATGATAGAGACCTCATTTTTCAACAGATTTTAATCCCTGAAGGAGCCAAAATGTTCATCTTATGATGATAGCAGTGACATTTTACTTTCGACTTTAACCACATTTACACACAAATTAAGTCACAATAAGATCTCGGTTCCTATTGAAAACCATGTAGATTACATTGAATGTTCAAGAGATACTACCCGTGAAAGGGGTAAATTTTCTATTCTGTCCCTCTCAGCCTTATAAGGTTTCATTTATGCTTGGATGTGATACAAACTTGCATATGTGTGCCCAATCACATGATCGCGCTGCGTCATTTTGAGCTCGAAAGTGAAAGTGGAAACGTAAACAAAAATTATAAAATTATAAAATCAGGGCGTATGTTTTTTTATTCAATATATTGTGTTAATACCATCATTCGAAACCTATTTGAAAGTGCTAACCCTGGTCTTACAATTTTCCCGCAAAACCTTCTCGTTTTAACGCTATTCCTGTTTTACCACTTTCGACAGTATGCGCTCAATGTGCACGTCAGTTGAACAGGAATAGCATTACAACGAAAAGCTTTTGGTGGGGAAATTGTAGTACCGGGGATAGCACTTTCAAATTTCGAATCATGCATGATATAAACACAATATATAGATTGAAAAACTTACGCCCTGATTTTCAATTTTTGTTTACCTTTCTACTTTCACTTCCGAGCTCAAAATGACGTAGCACGATCATGTGATTAGGCACACTGTACATGGAATTTTTATCTTACTAATTTCTAGGTCAAGCTCGAAACTTTGTCATGTAGGGTCAAAAACTAGATCACCAGGTCAAATCAAAAGAAAAAGCATGTTGACACCATACGCCACATTCACGGCCTTATCTTCAGTAATGTTTACTAGTATCTTGATGATTCTAAGGCTAAGTTTAACACTGAAAGATAAACATAGAAACAGAGTACAAACAACTAACAACAGACAAGCAGAAAGAAATGTTAAATAAATGAAAGACAAAAACTACATTATCCTCTGAAAATTGTCACAGCGCCAATCAAACATACTAAGAGACCTTTAACTCCTTGTTCTAGTGCCAAGAGGACGACAAGGAAACAGCTCATTTCAGTTACTCTTATTATAACAACTGAAGAGAAATTACAGCCGGGAACATACTTAAATATGCTAAAACATTATTAAAAAACCTAAATAAATGACAAATGGTTGCAGCATGTGCAGTGTGTTGGAGAATACTCCCCCGCCCCCACCCCAGTGCGTACCCGACTTTGATATTATGTGGCCAAAACAAAAATAAGGGACAGCAGAAACCCTGTCAGTTTGTATATTAGGTAAGTTGGTCTGTTGTATGATGTAAAAGTCGCATGTGGTAAGCATTTAATCAAACAAACGATCTTGTCCGTTGTTATTTTGAATATAAGGGGAAAGGAAAATGAAGAAAACATTTATGCGTTAATATGAATAATCATAACTGAGGTGTATTCAGTTCGAAAGAACATGGCGTTATTATTTGGCAGTTGATTTCGTAAAATAATTATGATTTAAAATAAAGCTTTTCGTGTGTGCATTCAACAGAACGGAAGTACAAATCAATAGTATATTATTACTAAACATTAAGTTTCTATTGCAGTCCGATGTCAAGGTGATTTCATGGACCTACTCGAATCAAAATCCCAGGAAAATGCTGTTTACTTAAGTTAAAAGTCCATAACGAAAAATGATCCACCGTCATACGTTGCAACTGTACCCACCGCACACTGCGTTGGAATTATTTTTGGTCTTTTTTTTCATATGCTTGTAATGAAAATTCACCTATTACGAAGAAATAGTTTTTACTTGACAGTGCCGTACTTAAGATTTGCATCAAACGTGCTCAGGAGTCGTTTAGTACAAGATTATACCATCTTTAAAGGGAATTCTACCAAACGGCAGTCCGTCGTCAAACTGTACAAAAGTGTTTACATTAATGACAAATAATTGCACTGAGCAAGTGTTTGTGGTTGGAAGAGTACACATGTGGGCTCCTGTCTCACTGGCTGTTTTCAGCCAAACGTGAAAAACTCATTAGAAAACTTACCGATGACAGCATAAATGTAGTCAGTCGGCCATACTTCTCGACCGCTTCTGCGACGAATCCTCCACGACCGCGGCGTTGGAACCACCGCTTCTGCGAAAGTTGCGAAATTTATGGCCAGTGTGAGTATAGTATATTAAAGTGATACAGTGGCGGTTACAGCGGCTTAGTATAACAATTTCTATGTTAATAACTTTTATCCCCGCTAGTAATTTTTCGGTGTTGAAACTGACGACAAAAAAAATACAGATACTGCGTAACTGCTCGGCGACCTAAAAGAAAGAAAAAGATAGCATTTATAAAATTGAATATAACTTATAGGGTTGTAGAACCTGTTTTAGTTTTTTAAAGAAAACAGAAAATGCTATCTTGTTGTTGAAGCATATATTATGGCAATATTTGAAATAGCAAAAACATATTACAAATCGTCTAACCCAAAGGTTTCCATGAATATATAGACGGTTGACGAAAAGAAAATTAAAAGATTATTGACAAGTTCAACTGTATATAATTATTGAGAATATATCTAATCTGGCGTGCGTAGATTAAGTATGCATAATTATGAAGCTTAAACGTATACGAACAAATATCAATGTCTGAATAGTAAAAAATAACGTTTCTGAGTCTCTTTAATAATCAAAACTATTTTATTTCTTCGTCAAATTTAGACAAGTGACCGAGTATTGCAGTGCCAAAACGGAAGTTCCTTTCCGGTAAAAAACAATTTACTTGACTTTAATAGTGACATTGACCTTTGACCGATAACACTATGGGTCATGTGTGTGACAAATAGTCTGTCTAGTCATGGTGAACATTTCCGTGTAGTACTAAAAATTCTTCAATGCAATTAAAAGTAATGGAGCAGAAACAATTTTTACTTGACTTTTACAAGTGACCTTGACCATTTACCGACGAGCATAGATTATGCGTAGACACATTGTCTCATTATGGGTAATATTTGTATGTAGCACTAAGATAATCCATCAATGCATAGAAAAGTTATGGAGCAGAAACAATTTTTACTTGACCTTCAATAGTGACATTGACCTTGACATACAAGCATAAGTCATGTAATATACAAATTTCCCTTTACGTACCAAGATATACGAACCTAGCTTAAAAACATTTTGAATTATTACAGGCTCCAGATTTGCGGACACAAAGGCGGACAGACTGACGGAGCGTATTCCTATAGGCTCCCCGGTGTATTACCTTCATGTATCTCGGGATCGGTTTTACAATCATAGTAATTTCTGAGAACCAGATGCATCACCTTCATGTGATCGATGTATTTGCTTGGAGCTTTTGGCACAACATGGTTCCCACTTGTTCTGAAATTAATACGCAGCAATAAAAAATATGATCGTACTAACATAGATTGTAATAGTTGCGTGACTGACATCATGATGAGCGAATGCGTTGAAACAGTACCATGTTTAAAGAATCACTATAACATATAAAAAGCATAAATTACGTTGAATACAGAACAAGCAAAAGAAATATGGCTGAGCAATACAATCCACTTGTGGTTAAGGACAATGCAAGAAAACAGAAAATACCATTGTTTAACAGATATGAATCTCTATAAAGTCTTTTCGTAACTGATGTTTCGTCGATGACCCGAATCCGCTCACCTGAATATCTTTATCACCAGGTGAGTGTTACATGGACAAAACTTAAATGAAACCAATTTCAAATATAACTTAGTCAAAAAAATCAACGTCGTAATAATCAAAAGTCATCCTCTGTAATACAATTTTATGTTTTCCCAAAACAAAACAATTCGAAAGTTTACCTACATTTTATAAAGACATCTGACTAAATTTCATGCAAGCTATGTACAAGATTTGGTATCTGGAGTGAAACACTAAGGGTTTTTTTTCCTACGAAGCCCATAACAAAGATGCATGTGGAATATGCCTCTGTAATGTTTACAAGGCTTTTTTATAATCTGAAATAGTGATCTAGAGTCTGACCAAAAATGTCAAAATTTCAAAATTTACCTAGATTTTATAAAGGCTAACGTTCTAACTACATTTCATGTAGACCAAATACAAAATGTGATCTAAAGTGATAATAATTTATCTCTATACAAAATATGGTTTTCTACAAAAATAATAACTAGGAGTCATGGAAATCGAGCCTTTGTAGTGTTTTCAAGGCGTTTCTTTCATTTGGCATAGTGATATTGTTTGTAACTAAAGATGACAAAGTTCCACAAGTTATCTTAATTTCAGAAAGACAAACATTCTGACTATATGTCACGTAGCTCAAGAATAAAATGTGGTATCTGGAGTGGAATAGTAATATGTTTCTTCTATGATTTGGCCCAGTGACCTAGCATTTGACCAAGGTGGTTAGATTAAATAAAGAAAATATTGTGACTACATTACAGGTAAAACTGTTGTACCGTAGTGTTTTCAAGGTTTTTTTATTTGACATAATGACCTAGTTTATCTCATATCACCCCGTTTTAAACTCATTATCGATGTGAGTAAGAACATTCTGAATAGGTTTCATGTAAATATGATCTGGAATGTTAAATTATAATAAGGTTTTTCCATTTTTTGACACAGTAACCTAGCTTTTTACCCTTAAATAGATCAGTTTCACGAACAATATTCTGACCAAGTTTCATAAAAATCTTTTTGAAAATAAGGTCTCCAGAGTGTAAGCAATTTCTTTTTACACTCTAATTTAGTGACTTTACTTTTGACTGCAAAAAAAACCAGTTTCGAACTTATTATAGATTCTACCAAGACTTAATGTTGTAATTGTGTTTTCTACATATCAAGTGGAAATTGTGGCCTATTGAATGATAATAATATCTTTCTATGATATGACCTAGTAGCCTAGTATTTACCCCCAGATAACATAGTCACTAATTTTATCTACATGAATAAAAAAAACTATTTACCAGATTCCATTTACCTTAAATAGAAATGTGTCATCTAGCAATAAACTTTTTTCTATGATTTCACTAACACAGTATCAAAATCGTCAGACAAACATTCTATCGTTGAAATCAAGAAGAAAGTGCGACTTCTAAAGTTGAAGCACGATTTTTCTAAAATTTGACCTTCTGTCCTAGTTTAAATCCACGATAACCCAGTATCAAAAAGCGTCAAAGGTTGTATTGAGGTAAAAATGTTGACAAGCTTTCTCAAAAAATTGGGTCTCTACTGCGACATATAGAGTATAAACAAACAAATATGTGGGCAACGGGCAATCGACAATGGACCTTTATAACTACAATTTAGTTCAGGTGTCCTAAACTTATGAACTTGGTAAGACAAATGACGCGCAGTCTTCAACTTTGACCATTGAGAAAGCGATGCAGGTCTTGCAAGGGATATGTTGCCTTGTTAGTTTTTTATGTTAATTTATTTGGAAATCCGTAAAAAAATAGCATATCGGAGAATATAGAATAGCATCTGACATCTTACTGTACTCTTTATAATCGAGCGATTGTTCTGGACTTTCGACATGACATTTTGCCTTCTTATGCAAGTTATCTGCAGATCACATATCAATGGGTTAAACGTTAATTATAAACCGAACAAGGAAAACTACCTTAAATCTTTACTGTATATGTGTAGCATGCATGTGTCCTATTATGACAAGTCTTTTCATGTTGTTTGAATACCAGCCATTGCATAAAAAGCTTCAGACCAGACGTAAAAGAGACCTACAAATTTGACCTTTAAGTGTGACTATGATATTAAAGGGTCTGAGTCATGTCTTGTTATGGTGATTGTATGCTCGAAGTTGTTTGAATACCAACGTATGCATAAAGGTTACAGATTGCACAGGATAAGCGACCAATTGTTTTATCTCTATATATGATCTTAACCTTTGATCAAAGGATCTTGGTATTACATGCAATTAGTCAAGCTGTGAAGTAATGTAACCTTTGGATAAATTAGAATTTTGACATTTACAAATTTTATGAAGGTTACTGAATTTGACCCTGGCGACAGAAATATGTCTAACTTAAATTGATCTTTTCCTCAAATAAGTTCAAATTCGCATGTACAATTTGCAGATATTATAATAAAAGTTGTCAGACATTAGTTTTAGGTATCTAGAAGCAATCTTTTAGCAATAGGGTCATTATCGCCCTTACGAGCTCTCTTAAGTATGTCACACTGCCTAGTTTGTTTGTTTTGGGTTGTTTAACGCCGTTTTTCAACAGTACTTCAGTTATGTAACGGCGGACAGTTAACCAAACCAGCGTTCCTGGATTCTGTACCTGTACAAACCCGTTCTCCGCAAGTAACTGACAACTTCCCCACGAGAATCAGACATAATGTATTTTATCAAATCGTCACGAAGAACATACGCCCCGCCCGGGGATCGAAGTCACGACCCCGCGATCCGTAGATCTGATGTATGAAAAATATTCATCAAGAAATACAAAACAATTGATTAGAACAAGTATAAGAAGCGGGTACATAAAATGGCACATTGTCTCAACATGGGTGTAACATCTTTAATGATGCACTTACGAAAAGGGCATTATTTTAATCGTCTATGTGAAACGGACCGCTAATATGGTCATAGGAACCAGTCTTACCAAACTTGGAAGAGGATAACCAGCCTATTGTTGAATTTATGTATATTACTTCTTAGACTTGCATCTTTGAGCACAATGTTGGTTTAAATGTTTTCCATATGTATTTATATGTAAAAAATTGATACATGTGTCGGCCCCAAGTTTGATCTAAGGGATTTGGCTTTAACGAACTTGGAAGTTGACCATTAGTCTATGCCTTATGTAAATATATTACTTCCAAACCTTGCATTCTCACTTTTTAGGTTTAGATTGTTTAAAGTTTTCAGCATATTACTCTATAAAAACTGACATCCCTTTGCGGCCCTAAATTTAGTCAAAGGAAACACACTTAATAGGAAACAGTTAGCCAATTATAATTAATCAAACCCTAAGCCCTGTATTTTCTAAAAAAAATCATATGTATCAATGTAAAATACTGAATACTATGGCGGCTCAATAGTTGGTCCTTGGGTCCGTCTTTAAAATATTGGGCAGGGAACCATAAGTTAGATGCTCCATACAAAAACGCTTACCTCTAAGCCTTGTACTCTCAGAAAAAAATGTTTCCAATTGTTTATATAGTCATATAAAGAAAACATAAATGACAAACTTATGCTTTTAAGCAGATCTAAATTCTTTTGATAATTTGGAAACAATGTTGACATGATGAATTCCGCATCTGAAAGGCGGTTCAATATGAGCAGATGCTTTGTAGGAATAGCATCTAGTATTTTAGAACTGTCGCAAAACATTCTAAAACCTTTTTCTTTTACCGTCTCTCAGAATCACATCTGTAAGGCTTAACTCCAACTCACGCAATGGTCTCAGAGGAAAGGAAGACGGACGACACACGAAAAGCGATCACAACAGCTTATCTTTGCAGGTAAGCAAAACTTCAAAATTCTTAAATGTTACACACGAGATGAAATAAACAAAACTGTTCTATCTTCGTGCATGTCAATTTCGCAAACCGCATTCTTACCATTCTTAAGTCAATGACATCTTTCAATATAATCCTGATATATGGCGGTATAGTCTTGTTGTTTACCATATTTGCCATATGTCGAAAATATTGATCCATCCTTGGCTAAAACAGAACAAATACAAAATTATTCGTTTAGAAGACTTCAAAAAATGTGTGCAACTTATCATTCACTGTGCATTTATTATCAAATACTCCATAGTATGTTTTGTGATATATACAACTTAACAGAAGATTTAAGATGGTCGAGGGTTGGCTTGGAAAAAAATTGCACAGAGTTACCCAAGAAACAGTTGTATTAAATAATTCGGAGCAATTCCTGATTTTTTTAATTCCACTAAATACGTATACATATAGGGAAAACAGACTTCGCCGCTGTGCTTTCCGCCCACAAAAAATAATTCAAACGTTATACATAACGTCACCAAAGGAATATTTCTGTAAAATTACTGGACTAACGAATCGATGATTTCTAACAGGTAGATTTTTCTGGTTTTCAGAGCTTTATGTGAAGCGAAGCTGTACCATTTGAACAACTTTGGCAGACAACCATCATAACGATTTACGTTGAAGGATGGGCAATGGATAGAGGCGTGTATAAATGGCCAGTGACTGGTCACAATACTCCGCTCTGTGCATTTGATAATCTGCTAAACTTAAGTTATGACACTGACCTTGAGCTTGCATGGCTGACTCATGGGTTTTGCAAACCATCTCAATAAGGTGAACACTTGATCAAAGTTTCAAGAAAATCCTTTAAGTGGTTTAGCAGAAAAGGAGGGGACAGGAAATTAAAGCCTCAAACATTTGAGTTGTGACCTTGACCTTGTGCTAGCATGGGTGAATTTTTAGTTCTGCACATCGTCTTGATAAGGGGAATATTACAACCAAGTCATATTAAAATCCTTCAAGACATTTAGGAGATACAGAGCAGACACAAAACGGAAGGCTCAAACCTTTGACCTTGAGTTGTGACCTTAACCTTGAGCCAAATGGCTAACTCATATTTTTTGTACAGCGTCTTGATCATGAGGTGATCGTTTGACCAAAGTTTCATGAAAATCCTTCAAGAGGTTTAGGAAATGCAAAGTGGACACAGATGGAATTTTCTTCAAACCCTTGATCATGAGTTGTGACCTTGATCTTGAGCCGACATGGCTGAGTCATAAGTTTCATGAAAATCCTTCAAGGGGTTTAGGAGAAACAGAGCGGACACAAAATGGAAGGCTCAAACCTTTGACCTAGACTTGTGACCCTGACCTTTAGCCGACATGGCTAACTTGTAAGTTCTGCACATCGTCTTGATGAGGTGATCATTTGACCCAAGTTTCATGAAAATCTTTCAAGGGGTTTAAGTTATATGGAGCAGACACAATTGTTACGGACTAACGGACGGAAGGACGGACGGACGGAGTCCATTTCTATATCACCCAGTACTTGTGTCGGGGGATAAACAAGCCAATTCGATTAATTGGTATCCCCTGCCGAATTGGACTGTGGTAAGGAAAAATATTCGGCAAAAAGTTAAGGATGTTACTAAGAAGCAAATAATTTCATTACACTTTAACGTAAAAGAACAGATGACCTGAAGAGAGTACAATCACGTAAGACAACTGTAACGTGGTTGGTGGCGGAGGGAGGTACAACTTCACATGTAGATAAATATTCTTTGAAAGTTTGAAATGACCGGGTGAGGGTACAAAACTTCAGATGAGGATAATAAATATTCATGGAAAATAAAAAAATTAAAAAAAAACTTTTGTTGGGGGTGCATGATCGGGATGGTGGGGGAGATTTGGTGGAGGAGCGAGTTGGGGGGAGGGTACAACTTTTCATGTTGATGAATATTCATTGAAGGTTTAAGGGGGGGGGGGTTAAGAAAAATGAAAGAAAAATGTGGGTAGAGTGAGGCTGGTGAGGGGGAGGGGTTAAGGAGGGAGTGTGACCAAGGCGGTGGGGGTGACCAGGTGTGGGTAAACAACTTCGCATGTTGATAATAAATGTTCATGGACAAAATTAAGGAAGTTTAATGCAATTCTACCAATTGGTTAGTTTGTTATGTACAAATATGTGATTTTTTAAAACAATTAAAGGGCAATAACTCTAAAGTTACATAAGAGATCCTAACGAAATTATGTGTGCACTACCACATTATGGTGATCTAAATTCATTCTAAGTTTCATTGTTCTAGGTCAAATATGTCACAAGTTATGAAACAGAAATTGCCATATTTATAGTACCCTATATAGTTGGCACTAGAGGCAACTAAGAACCATAACTCTGGTGTTATTCGGGCCATCTGCCTGAAACTTCACGTGCCGCGCGGTGAATATTTATATGAAGTTTTATTAAGTATTCCAAATCACTTCCTAGATATGGCTCCGGAAGGACGGACGGACGGAAAGACGGAAGGACAACACCAAAACTATCCCTCCGCCTTCGACGGGGGATAATACCTTTTGGCAAGTGTTGAGAAATACCAATCAGAAGATATTTCAACCTTTAATTTGAAAGTTCAGTGAATTTTCAGTACGATGGATGATAAATGCTATAGTGTTTTATATGCCAGACTGTCACAAAATACGCCCGTCTAAATATTCATGTAATAATGTTGATGTTGTATGCCTTGTTAACCCATAACAAAGAGTAAGAAGGAATCAAGGTATTTGTGAGGTTTCATGTGGGATAAAACTGACATCGGATCAAAATTGTGTGAATGGACAAGGTTAATTTTGCAGATTTCGAGTAATTCAAGGGCCATAATCAAAGAGTTCTAAGGGCGATTTAGTTAGTTATCAAACTAGGCCGAGATATTATGCCCACAAACATTGTCACCAAGTTTTGTGAAGATCGGATGAAAACTGTTCGACTTAGAGGGTGGACAAGGCTAAATTCGCAGATTTCGAGTAATTCAAGGGCCATAATCCAGGAGTGCCTGGAGCGATTTGGCTGGTTATCGAACCTGGCCGAGATATTATGCCCATAAACATTATCAGCAAGTTTGGTGAAGATAGGATGAAAACTGTTCGATTTAGAGAGCGGACTTGCTTTTGGACGCGGACCAGCCACAGGTGTTCACATAATACGCCCCGCTCTTTCAGAGACGGGCATATAAAAATATGTACAACAGTAATTTTTTTAATATTTATGATAAGTAAAAGGTATACGTGTATGGTTTGAAATTTATTGAACATATCAAATGTGTGTGGGTATTGTTTTTAGAATCACTCTTTCTGCACAAAGCTGACATGAAAATAAAACTTTACCTAGAAAAGTTGTTGCCGAATGAAAGATAATTTAAACCACATGCCAAATTTCAAGAATGTCCAGTAATTTTAATTACTAAAATTGTCAACTCAAAATTGAGTTATTTTACAGGTGCACAGGGGACACATATTAAAAATCAGTGTAATATCCATTCATTATTAGTTTTCTGTTCATAAAAAACTATTGGTGGCCAACTTAAGATAAATACTATCAAACAATTAGTGTATTCCACACACAGACAAACTACAAAACTGAAAATTTTTGCAACAAAAACATGAAAATTCAACAGCATGTAATACTTTAAATGAAAAACAAGTGAATGAAGTATTGTCATGCAATACAAAGTCCCCTACTGGAAGGCACCTAAAGTTTTTACTGCAATATAACATAATGAACTGATATCTGTCAATTATGTATAAACAATATTGTACTATATATACAATATGTTATAACAAAACACCTGGATTAAAATTTGCATATATAAAAACCTACAGTTGTTTTCATATAGCATTTTTTAGCCGATTATCAAAAAGGTATCATATGAGTTATTTATAGTAAAAAAAACAAAAACAAAAACAAAACATTCTATATATGTCCACATAAAACTCTTTACCAGGTAGAGATAGGTGAAAATACACCTAAAAATTGGATGTAACATGCATGTTGTACCACAGAAACTGGTCTCAATTTTTCCCTACGGCCTGTAATACATAAGTTACAATATAAGCTATTTATAGTAAAACAAAGAGACATAATTCCAAAAACAAGAGTGCGTCATGGTGGTGAACATTTGTGCCGAGTTACATCAAAATCCCTCCATGCAAAAAGAAGAAATGCTCCGGACAAAATCATTTTTGTATCTGACTTTTGGCCTCTATGTGTGACCTTGACCTTCGACCTAGGGACCAGGTTCTTGCGCAAAACATTCCGACCCATAGTGGTGAACATTTGTGCCAAGTAATATTCAAATCCTGTTTTGCATGACAAAGTTATACACCGGAGAGGAAATATGTCCCATTGACCTTTGATCTCCAAGTGTGACCTTGACCTTTAAGCTAGGGTTCTGGGTGTTGGGCATGACACATCAACTCATCATAGGGAATATTTATGCCAAGTAATATTAAATCCCTTGATGAATGACATTAATGAGTTCTGGACCGGACAGGAAAAAAACCCTATTGACCTTTGACCTCCAATTCAGACCTTGACCTTTCAGCTACGGGTCCGGGTTTTGCGCATTACATGTCATCTTATCATGGGGAACATTAGTGCCAAGTAATATTAAAATATCTTCATGGATGGCAGACCCTGTTCATGCCATGTTAACATTTGACTGCCAAGTGTGACCTTGACCTTTGAGCTAGGGGTCTGAAAGTTGTGCATGACACATCGTCTTATTATGAGGTACATTTGTGCCGAGTGATATTAAATCCCTTCATGGATGGCAGAGTTACGGACCGGACAGGAAAAAGGCCATATTGACCTTTAACCTCAAATTGTGACCTTGACCTTTAAGCTAGGGGTCCGGGTTCTGCGCATGACACGTCATTTCATCATGGGGAACATTTGTGCCAAGTAATATTAAAATATCTTCATGGATGGCAGAGTTATGGACCGGACACAAAACAGACCCTGTTCATGCCATGTTGACATTTGACTGACAAGTGTGACCTTGACCTTTGAGCTTAAAAATCCCTTCATGGATGACAGAGTTATGGACCGGACATGAAATTGCGGACTGACGGAAGGACGGAAAGACGGACGGAATGATAGAATGACGGACGGACGGAAAAGCGCAGTCCTATAGTCCCCGAAACTGGTTTTCAACCAGTAGGGACTAGTAAGTGGCTTTAAACATAACTAACACATTGTAATCACTTAAGTTTACATGCACTGCTTATTTAAAGTATAAAAATGACAAAATGTCATGCATGGTAAAATAGAATAGTAAAATTCATACATACTTTATAATGTTACTGAGAAGGTGCACAGGGGACAAATTGCAGCAAAAATAATTATTGAATATAGTAAGACTAGTGAACATTAACATATGCAGGTAAACTTAAAAGCTTCAGAAGCAATAGAAGCTGATGTTTCCACTTTTTAACTTGAAAACAGGCAACTTCAAAAAAATGCAAACAATGGATTTTAAATTGTCCAGTTTTTCTTATATAAAGCTAAATTATAAAGTAATGCCTAAATTGTGTGTACACATTGCTAAGAATATAGAACTACCACAACATATTACAGTAATGCCAAGGTAATTGATGAATGTTAAACAAGAGGGTCATTGACCCTGAAGCGCTCACCAGTGTACAAGGCTTCAAGTGTGTTTGTATAAGTACAGAGTTAGGTTTCTTCTATGTTAGCCTATATTATATACATGTCACATACACTTTTGAACCTAGGGCAATAATTTGAAGAATTATGGTAGACATTACAGATTAGATTAGATTAGATTAGATTAGATTAGATTAGATTATCGATTCGATTCGATTCGATTCGATTCGATTAGATTAGATTAGTTTAGATTTAGATTTAGATTTAGATTTAGATTATTTTAAGATAGGATAGGATAGGATAGGATAGGGATAGGGATAGGGATAGGATAGGATAGGATAGGGATAGGGATAGGGAGCGGATAGGATAGGATAGGGATAGGGATAGGGATAGGGATAGGGATAGGATAGGGATAGGGATAAGATAACATAAGATATTTTATTGAACAAAAGGTCAAAGACCCGTGAGTTCACATTGTATATATAAAAAGTGCATAGTATATTATGTTCAATGTTGGTACAATCATATAAAGCTTATTAAAATTACAGAAGTTGATAATCACTATAAATTTTCATTAACAATGTACATGATGAGGCAAAGTAAGATATAGCATAAATGTGCCTAAACAAAATATGTCACGGTGCACAATTTAAAGCAAATTATACTTTCTAATATAAGATTAATAAGCATGCATATAAATTTCACGTATAACGTGACATGTTCATCTCTATTCTGGTAGACCATAGTTTCTGTAATGACTAATTAAAGTAGAGATCAACTTTAAATAAAGCAAAAATATGTCGTTTCATGATTTTCAAGTACAGTGTAACATATTACGCTGACTTGACCTAAAACTTTCTATAATTTATGAAAGGTTATTAAGGTAAACGGTTAACAGTAATGTGCACGTATGAATATATAAATGCCAATTTGTGATAGTTTTTAATGTAAAAATCAATATGTAGCATAATGCTCTATGTCTTAAGGAGAAAAGTGTTAGTTATAATATATAGGTCTACGGAGTTCAAATGCCTTGTATACAAATATTGACAGATTTTTCTGGATCTGGAAGTTTTCAGATGTCAACAACTCTATAAATGTTGGTATGTTTCCAATGATATTTCTTAATATGATTTTGTCTAAGATCTTTATATATCTGACATTCTAACAAGAAGTGGAACTCATCTTCAATAACATTGCATATAATACACCCTCTTTCATTTCTCGGTATTTTGTTTGGTTTATGCCATCTTCCTGTTTCTATATTACACGCCAAGTATCAAGGCTCTAGCTATTATTGATTCAGAGAAGAAAAGTGACCACGCCCCCTGGCAGCCATGTTTTTTGACGAATCGAAAGAATTTAAACAATCTTGATAGAAGGTCACACAAGAACCATTCGTGTAAAATTATTCTAAAATAGGCTTGCAGTTTCAAACAAGAAGATTTTTAAAGTTTCCACTATATACATATAGGGAAAAGTGACCACGCCCTCTTGCGGCTATGTTTTTTGACGAATCAAAATAATTTGAACAATCCTGGTAGAGGGTCACACAAGAACTATTTGTGTAAAATTATTCTAAAATCGGCCAAGCAGTTTCACACAAGAAGATTTTTAAAGTTTCCGCTATATATATACTAGTATAGCGAAACGTGGACATGTTTTTTATACGCCCGTTTGAAAAACGGGACGTATTATGGGAACGCCCCTGGCGGGCGGGCGGGCGGCGTCCACAGACCTTGTCCGGAGCATATCTTCTACATGCATGGAGGGATTTTGATGAAACATGGCACAGTTGTTCACCATCATGAGACGGAGTGTCATGCCCAAGAACCAGGTCCCTAGGTCTAAGGTCAAGGTCACACTTAGAGGTCAAAGGTCAAATTCAAGTATGACTTTGTCCGGAGCATATCTTCTTCATGCATAGAGGGATTTTGATGAAAGTTGGCACAATTGTTTATCATCATGAGACGGAGTGTCATGCGCAAGAACCAGGTCCCTAGGTCTAAGGTCAAGGTCACACTTAGAGGTCAAAGGATAAAAGAATGAAAACTTTGTCCGGAGCATATCTTCTTCATGCATAGAGGGATTTTGATGAAAGTTGGCACAATTGTTCATCATCATGAGACGGAGTGTCATGCGCAAGAACCAGGTCTCTAGGTCTAAGGTCAAGGTCACACTTAGAGGTCAAAGGATACAAGAATGTAAACTTTGTCCGGAGCATTTCTTCTTCATGCTTGGAGGGATTTTGATATAACTTGGCACAAATGTTCACCACCACAAGTCGCAGTGTCATGCGCAAGAACCAGGTCCCTAGGTCTTAGGTCAAGGTCACACTTAGAGGCCAAAGGTCAGATACAAGAATGACTGTCCGAAGCATTTCTTCTTCATGCATGGAGGGATTTTGATGTAACTTGGCACAATTATACACCATCATGAGACGAAGTGTCATGCGCAGTTCCCTTCTTTAGAATTACTTCCCTTTGTTATTACTATAAATAGCTTATATTGTAACTTTTTCATTACTAGACGTAGGGAAAAATCGAGACCACTTTTCTGTAGTACAACATGCATGTTACATCCAATTTTGAGGTGTATTTTGACCAATCTCTACCTGGTAAGGATTTTTGTGTGGACTTACAATTTTTTTTTGTATTTTTTTTTTAAAGATTAACTTCCCTTAGTTGTTACTATAAATAACTTATATTGTAACTTTTTTATAACTGACCGTAGGGAAAAACCAAGACCACTTTTCTGTGGTACAACATAGTTGTTACTTTCTAATTTTAGGTGTATTTTAAGGTATCTCTACCTGGTAAGGAGTTTTTTTGTGGACTTAGAAAAACAAAAGAATTACAATGATTACTAAACAACCACAAAATTAAAATTACATCTGCAAATACAGGTGCTAGAGTAAAGAAATTTGCTGTGACGGGCGTATATTGTGACATTCTGGCACTCCTGTTGACAAATCAAAAGAATTTCAAAAATCTTGGTAGAGGGTCACACAAGGATCATTTGTGTAAAATTATTTAAAATCGGACCAGCAGTTTCACGCAAGAAGATTTTTATAGTTTCCACTATATACATACAGGAAAAAGTGACCACGCCCTCTGGCAGCCAAGTTTTTTGACAAATCAAAAGAATTTGAAAAATCTTGGTAGAGGGTCACACAAGGACCATTTGTGTAAAATTATTTTAAAATCGGACCAGCAGTTTCACGCAAGAAGATTTTTAAAGTTTCCACTATATACATATAGGGACAAGTGACCACGCCCCATGGCAGCCATGTTTTTTGACGAATCGGAATAATTTGAACAATCTTGATAGAGGGTCACACAAGGATCATTTGTGTAAAATTATTCTAAAATCGGGCCAGCAGTTTCACACAAGAGGATTTTTAAAGTTTCCACTATATACATTATAGGAAAAAGTGACAACGCCCTCTGGCGGCCATGTATTTTGACGAATCAAAATAATTTGAACAATCTTGGTAGAGGGTCACACAAGGGCCATTTTTGTAAAATTATTCTAAAATCGGGCAAGCAGTTTTATACAAGAAGATTTTTAAAATTTCCATTATATACATATAGGGAAAAGTGACCACGCCCTCTAGCGGCCATGTTTTTAGACGAATTGGTATAATTTGAATAATCTTGGTAGAGGGTGACATAAGGACCATTTGTGTGAAATACTTTTAAAATCGGATCGTGCGTGCATGCGTCCGTTAAGTCGTCCGTCCGTCGTCAACATTTGTGTTTAAACGACATCTTCCAAAACCACTGAATGGATTTTGATGAAACTTAGCCAGGATATTTCTTGGGTGGTCCTCTACCAAAGTTGTTCAAACGGTTCCACTTGGTTGAACACAGGGGCTGCCAGAGCTAAAAACAAAAACAAAAAACTTCAAACGACATCTCCTCCTAAACGGACGGACGGACGACGGACACAGCGTGATCACAATAGCTCACCATGAGCACTTTGTGCTCAGATGAGCTAAAAAGGGTGCACAGGGGACGTCACTTTTAGCTTTGTGAGTGTTTGACAATCCTTTAAATGTGAAGTTGAAATCTGCTTTTGTATCCATTGTAACTCCCTTTTAAGGAAAATAGAGTAAAAAAACATTTTATATAAAAAATGAAGAAAGTCTGACACTCAACTTCTGAAAAGATGCACATGGGACATTTTTGGGTGTAAAGACATTCATCAAGATTCTGAGAAAGTTGATTTATTTAAAAATCATATTGTGTCTTCAAAGCTGAAGGGATAAAGATCTTAGAAAAACATTCAACTTAGTAAAAAGTAATGGGGTTATGAAATTGTAGTGTTCAACATTTAAATTTAGTATTTTTTAACTATTTTTGTGAAGGGGAGCCATTCCAGAATGTGAAATATTGGTAAGAATAAGAGGTAGTTTATGAAAAAAGTGCAGAGTTTATGTTATATAAAAGAATCAAAGCTATAACAATAAGGTTGGTTTTGAAAAAATAAATCAGTTGAAAACTAGTCTTCATGTAAAATGTCACACTTTTCGGAGTGCACAGGGGACAAAATGACCGATATAATTTAATATAACTTTAAAACTGCTTGAGCCATTATGCTGAAATTGCACACATTTATTGACTACACATGTACACTGATTTGGATATAATTTGCCCGAAAACACTTTCTAAAACTGAACGGAATTAAAGTAAGGTGAGAGAGAAGAAAAACTTTCATTATTCTGAAAACAACCCATATAATGGTAAGCTAAAACTGAAATAAAAATTTTCAACATAGCACTTTATATTATCTTTAAAGTATAAATTAAAACAAAAAAAAAACCCTAAAATATCAAAATTCACCAGTTTTTAAAGTGTTTTCTAAATATCTCTCTCAGATGCACGGTGACTTCAACATTTTTTCTTTCTATTTTGAAGCATTTTGTGTGTCATTGAAGCAGCAAAATATTTTTAAAATCTTAACGGCAGACGTTTTTGGTAGATTTAAGTACATTTGTTTTTCTATTGAAAAAAAGTGGGTGGGGTAATTGAGTCGACATGTTAAAATGAAAGAGATTTGTTAGAGACATTTATGCTTATATAATACTGATTTCGCCTTGTATTCATAGTAACCTGTAACAGCTGAAATCTCTTTAACATTAAGTGGGATATTATATGTTGTTTTTTTTTTTTTATTTTTACTTAATTTTAGAAATGAGTAAACAGTAGGTGAAGAAAATGTCCTATAAAATACTAGAAATACATTCTGCATGCCCATGGGCAGAATGTCGAGCCCGCCAGCACCTTTGGCCTCTAAGTGTGACCTTGACCTTAGACCAAGGGACCTGGTTCTTGCGCATGACACTCCGTCTCATAATGGTGAACATTCCTGCCAAGTTACATCAAAATCCCACCAAAAATGAAGACGAAATGCTCCGGACAAACTTCAATTTGACTTTTGACCTCCTTCTGCGACCTAGACCTTTGAGATATGAACATGGGGTTTGCGCATACCACTCCTCATTGAGGTAAACATTCATGCCAAATATAAACAAGATTGGTCCATGCATGTCAAAGTTATGGTCCGGACAAACTTCAACTTGACCTTTGTCCTCCAACTGTGACCTTGACCTTTGAGATAGGAACATGGGGTTTGCGCATGACACTCCTCATTAAGGCAAACATTCATGCCAAATATAAACAAGATTGGTCTTTGCATGTCATAGTTATGGTCCGGACATAATCGGACGGACGACGCACATACACAGACCCGCCAAAGTGACGATAATATCGCGCTCACCGCTAAAGGGCTCGACAAAAACGAGTGCGGTGACCTGTGCTTTTTCTGCCCTTATTTGTCTTAGAAACTAATATTCTTAAAGCACACAGGGTATAAAAAAAACTTAACGGGAGAACAAAATTGACCCTACATCCTTAAGAAAGGTTTGTGCCCGAGTGGTGTCTCACGGGTCCAAAGTAATAAAGAAACGCTGAAAAAGTTCTCAAATTTAGATGATCGCTCAATGTCTTATAGAAGTTTGGACCTGGATATATTTTATGAGCCACAGCGTCGCGTTGACAGCATAGTGTGGCTGCAAAAAGGTGACCGTTAGCCAGTAACTGCAAAACAAGAGGGCCATGATGGCCTTATATCGCTCATCTGAGTACCATTGCTCTTAATGATAGGTTCAAGTTTTGACATAGATCACACAGGCATACACTTTAAATATCATTAGGATAAATGTTTTCTTGTAACAGTCACTTTTGACCTATGGGTCACATACTAGTCATAGCCAAACTCCATACCAAGTTTGAGGGTCCTTGGCTCAAATACTGCATTTTTGTACTAGCATGACTATTCTATTCCTTATCCTGGAAGACTTAAATAACACTGAAAACCAATCTCATTAGATGCTGCTGAGGTATATTCATTTACATACAATAAAGGCAGGTAATTTGTCATGAATTCAGTCAAAAGGTATCTACCCTGATTGTCCGAGTCCATCTGATGGCATAAATGACATTTCAAGTCAGTATCTTCACTGGTTACTGAGATACACACCCATTTTAATTTGAAACAAAGGGAGGTAATTTGACATAAAATTAGTCCATAGTTACCTACCCTGATTGTCTCAGTCCAACTAATGACAATAATGAAATTTCAAATAAGTCCTATAAATACTTTCTGAGATAAATCCATTTTTATTAAAATCAGGGGAGGTAATCATGCATTGGTAAATGCATGTAGACTAAGACGATACAGAGTACAAGCCTTTACAACAATATATTAGAAAAGTAAGAATTAGTACAAATTTCTTACCATGGAAGACATAAATAATGTTTCAAACCAATCTCATTAGAAGCTGCTACGTATATTCATTTAAATAAAAGATAAAGGGAGGTAATTTGTCATAAATTCAGTCAATACGTATCTTCACTGATTGTCCAAGTCAATCTGATGGCATAAATGAAATTTCAGATCAGTATCTTCATTAGTTACGGAGATAAACCCATTTTAATTTTAAATAAAGGGAGGTAATTTGACATAAAATCAGTCCATAGTTATCTACCCTGATTGTCTGAGTCCAACTAATGGCAATAATAAAATTTCAAATGAGTCCTATAAGTACTTACATATACAAATTCATTTTGATTAAAATCAGGGGAGGTAATCAGATATAAAATAACGCCAGAACCTATGATTGGATCTGACAGATTCATCATCGAATCCAAAATTTATTGTTGTTGAAGATATTTTGCAAGTTTGTATCAAATCAAAGTATAAATGAAGTCTCTATATGACTGCACAAGCCAAAAACAGCAAATCTTGGCCCTTTAAGGGTCCATAACTCTGGAACTCACGATGGGATCTGGCCAGTTTTCGAAAGGAACCGAGATATTATGCCAATACAAGTTGTTTGCAAGTTGAATTAAAGTTGATTGCAAAATGTGGTCTCTATCGTGTTCACAGGCAAAAAAGCAAATTTTAGCCCTTTAAGGGGCCATAACTCTGAAACCCATGATGGGATCCGGCAAGTTTTCGAAAGGAACCGAGATATTATGCAAATACAACTTGTGTGCAAGTTTTATTAAAGTTGATTGCAAAATGTAGTTTCTATCGTGTTCACAAGCCAAAAATGGCAAATTTTGGCCCTTTAAGGGGCCATAACTCTGGAACCCAAGATGGGATTTGGCCAGTTTTCGTAAGGAACCGAGATATTATGCCAATACAAGTTGTGTGCAAGTTTTATTATAGTTGATTGCAAAATGCTGTCTCTATCGTGTTCACAAGCCAAAAATAGCAAATTTTGGCTCTTTAAGGGGCCATAACTCTGGAACCTATGATGGGATCTGGCCAGTTTTCGAAAGGAACTGAGATATTATGCCCAAACAAGTTGAGTGCAAGTTTGATTAAAATCAAATACAAAATGTGGTCTCTATCGTGTTCACAAGGAAATTGTGGACGGACGGACGGACGACGGACGAAGGGTGATCACAAAAGCTCACCCTGTCACTGCGTGACAGGTGAGCTAAAAGTGTCACAAAGGTTTTGTTTTCCATCTTCTCAAGGGGTACAGTTGCACAAATTCCTACACCGTCAGGAATATCAACCGCTTGAAAGTTTTATTGAGATAAAGTACTGAATGCTGTTTAACGAAAATACCAAACATGCGTCCAAGGGCCGGTCTTCGCGGTCTCCAGTTGATCTGTGGATGTTATGTCAAAGCTGCGGCTCACAAATGAGCCAAATCCTTTTCAATGACTGAACAAGATGCTGACAGGGCACAAATATTTATTGAAGAAAGCACTTGAGAGTGGTATTTTTCAGTTACTCAAGACCATACCAATGGAAGACTACTCTGCAGCGTTCACTTCTTGGATTTTTTGACTGCGGAAGTTCATCGAAGTCAAAAGCCAATACTAAGAAGGGTGTGGGAACTAGTTTTATAGGTCTGTACTCACACTGTGTACCATTTTCTAGCACGTAGCATAAAGCCTGGACTCGGTATACGGAAATATAAATTGTTTAATGTATTAATGGCAGCCCGCGAGTAACTGTATTGGAACGGCAACGTTACTGTATTTCTAAAAACAAGAGCTGTCGGAGGACAGCAACGCTCGACTATTCAACAGCCTTGTCAATTGAATGAATACAAAAGTCGGAAAAGGGGCATAATTTTGTAAAAATGCAGGATTATGGAACCTGCACAGTGCTTATCAGCTCATGACAGTGAACAAGTGTGTGAAGTTTCAATCCTTTCCAATTAGTGGATACTGAGATACCAGCTAACATACAAAAACTTAACCAAAAACTGTTTAGTGGAAAAAAGGGGCATAATTTTGAAAAAAAGTAGAGTTATGGGACTTGCTTAGTGCATGTAAGATTATGACAGTGAACAAGTGTGTGAAGTTTCGATCCATTCCCATTAGTGGGTACTGAGATACCAGCTTACATACAATAACTTAACCAAAAACTGTTTAGTGGAAAAAAGGGGCATAATTTTGAAAAAAAGTAGAGTTATAGGACTTGCTTAGTGCATGTAAGATTATGACAGTGAACAAGTGTGTGAAGTTTCGATCCATTCCCATTAGTGGGTACTGAGATACCAGCTTACATACAAAACTTTAACCAAAAATTTCTAAGTCGAAAAAGGGGCATAATTTTGACAAAATGCAAAGTAGAGTTATGGGAGTTGCACAGTGCATATCGGACCATGACAGTGAACAAGTGTGTGAAGTTTCAATCCATTCCCATTAGTGGATACTGAGATACCAGCTTACATACAATAACTTAACCAAAAACTGTTTAGTGGAAAAAGGGGTATAGGTTAGAAATAAAAGTAGAGTTATTGGACTTGCT
Source organism: Mercenaria mercenaria (assembly GCF_021730395.1). Lineage (NCBI taxonomy): Eukaryota > Metazoa > Mollusca > Bivalvia > Venerida > Veneridae > Mercenaria > Mercenaria mercenaria. Next base: position 39,640 of record NW_026460185.1, on the reverse strand, counting down.
TAGTGCATGTAAGATGATGACAGTAAACAAGTGTGTAAAGTTGCAATTCATTCCCATTAGTGAGTACTGAGATACCAGCTTACATACAAAACCTTAACCAAACATTTCTAAGTCAGAAAAGGAGCATAATTTTGTTAAAAAGCAAAATAGAGTTATGGAACCTGTACAATATAAGGCAGTTTATCACAGTGAATAAGTGTGTGAAGTTTCAATCCATTCCCACAAGTGGTTACTGGCATACAAAAACTTAACCAAATCGGGACGCCGACGCACTGACGAGTCCAATAGCTCTACTATTCTTTGAATAGTCGAGCTAATAATAAAAGAAAAAGATATTAAAACGTTCGACACGTTAAATAATTCCACATAATATCTCAAAATCAGCCTCTCGTGTGTGGATCTTTTAACAATCGGCTAAATTCTCAAAAACAAGCACACGAACATACACATATTACTTCTCCATATTAAAGACAATATGTGTATTAACGACTGTGAGAAGTTTCATTAAAATCTACGTTGTAGCCCAGGAAAACGTCTAGCAAAGATACAAATTGTCGACCCTGTCTTTTTTTAATTTACCGAATTGTCTAAGTATGCTCTGAAGTTTTAAAAATTCAGGATTCAATGAAATTCTACATTGTCCTTTTTTATCTGACTGCAGAATTACCTTAATGATAAAGAATAAGTAAGGATTTAGTTCTTGGTTTGGTGCATCAATAAAATCTACGAAAAATAGTCCCGGACGAATACGAATGAACATGTGCGTATATGGTCGAAGGAACAAGAGAAAGTTATTAAGGGACACATACCTTTGCTTTCTCGACATCTAATTTTTTGCCTATGGTTGTAAGAAGTGTACATACTCCTTCGAGATCATCTAGATTTTTGAGGGTTAATAGTTTGAATACACAGTCATGCATAATATTCTCGGTCAACATGTTTAATTTAAACAGTTCTCCAAACAACCTGAAATGACAAAATAAAGTAAATTCATACAAGTCACTACGAATATCGTTTTTTATATACTGCTTTCGTAAGTTAATGGCTGCGAGGAAATTAACAACCCTGGTACAAAGATCCTTTCAGTAAACATGTCACGATGTAGAACATTTTGAGCAAATTAAATTTCCGTGGTAAAAAGATTATTTTATGTAATTAGTGCGTGAAATTAAAACCAAGTGTGCCCACGTGCAGAATGCCGAGCACACCAGCTGTCAAGTGTGACCTTGACCTTAGAACTCGTAAACACGTTCAGCTACTAATATGGTCTGATGTTAAATATATCCAAAAATCAAATCCCGTAAGAAAGCATGCCCACTCACGCATATGTTCGTATTCATTAAACTGTCAAAACAGTCTTAAAATTGCTTTACTTCTTTTATATATTTTACATGAACGGAATTTAGTCTCAAATGCCACTGTCAGAGTTTTCAATACTTCATTGTAACAAAAATATCAGGTAGTTACTGAGATAACTAGAAATTGTTTTTTCACGAAAAACGTATGTCTCCCGCCACTTATCACGCAGAAAATGTGCAGAAAACATAAAAAGCAAATTAATGCCCATAACTCCTTGGAACATCACTGAATAATAACATTTCCAAAATAGACACAACTATGCTTGGAAGGGGTAACTCCTGTAAAGCTTGTAGTAACTCCAACCAATCGTACTGGAGAAGTAGCATTTGACAAATCATAGATCGTGATTGCTGAAAATCATTTAATCAGAACATAATGATAATATGCACGACTATGCTTCACACTAACCACTTGCGAAGTTTGGTGAAATTCAGCCTAATTGTATACCGGGAGTAGCGTAAACACTGTAAAATATGACAAATCAATGACCATAAATCTGCTGAAAATCAATGAACCAGAATATGCCGATTATATGTATAACTAGGTTTAACACTGATCTCTTCTGTAAGGTTTGATGGAAGTCCGTCCAATAATATAAGAGGGGTGGCCAAAACATAGTATAATTTGATGAATCAAGGGCCATGACTCCGCTGAAAATCATCAAACCCGAAAATGTCGGCAATTTGCACAATGAGGCTTGGCAATGATCACTCATGTCAGGTTTGGTTCCAAGCAGTGCCCCTATTTTTAATTTGTTTTCTGTCCGTCTTGCATTTTGTGTTGAGTATGTTGTCTTGTTTGTTGTTAACGTTTGTTTCCTCTTTCTCTTCACTCTCTATATTGCCCCCTCTCATCCTTTTCCCTTGCATTTGCGCTTCCTTGCTTTTGCATTCCCTCTCCTTTTACTATAAGTAAGTTATCGTGCCCACCTTAATTTTGGCTGCCGGAATCCTTAGGCGGCGCCCGACTGTTGTTTTTTTCTGCTTATGTGTGTGTGTGCTTGTGCGTCTGTGTGTATTGAAATGTGGCCAAAACATTATAAAATGCGCACAACTAGGCTTGGCAATGCTGACTCTTGTGGACTTTGGTGTAAGTCCGTCCCGTGGTGTCGGAGGAGTTGCGTGTGAAAACTTTGTGACATACAGACATACAGACAGAATGACAGACCACACTAAATTAATATGTCTCTCCTACTACATGTTCGAGACATAATTACAATGAAGACCTTTTGAAATTAAAATGGGGTTTTAGAATAATTAAAAGTAATGTGATTGTTTAATCTGATCTTGCTTATTATACCTTGGTATTACAGAACACAAAAAGACACCAAAAATCACAAGAAATGCGCGAGGGAAATTGCAAAAGAAACGCGTCAAAATGGCTGAAATAACCACGAAGTGGCGAGTTCTTAGTCAATGTTTACGCATTCGAAATAGAAGACATACATTGGCGCAGCATACCCGGATAACATGAGGGTTTTTGGATGGTAGCACCAGTCGAATATAATAACTTATGAAATAAATGGTCAATCACAGTATTGAGCTTGGATTTTGCCTTGCTCATTCGGTTTGACCATCAAAAGCTAGGAACCAGTCAAGTTCAGTTCTTCAGTGAATCAGTGAATGAAGGCATGTGAAGTAGTATACTACCATACCTTACAGCTCCCATCCGAAAACCCTCATTATTGTGCATACTATTTTCAGAAACTGTGGTAAGCACATCTGTTTAGAGAATCGGGCAAAATTTACTCTGTCAATGGTCGAAATGAGTATCTGACACAAACTTATACTGTTCTCAATAATAAGAGTTTTATAGAAAATATTTAGGGACATAAGCTCTAACTGACACGTCTTCTTGTCATTTTAACTGTTATTTTCTATGTCATTTTATCTGTTTTGGATAATTTGACTGACTTAGGCAGCAGTTTGTTCTTACGACTAGCATGTGTTACTTACATACAGCTTCTTTCTGGTTCAGTTGACTGACTTTGGCAGCAGTGTGGGTAAGAAAAGGAATATGTAGTAGTTTAGATTACATTCTTTTAGTTGAGGTATTATAGGGGAGTCTGTTTCTTTTATTATTATAAATATTTCTTGAGGACTTTTAGAGTTTGCTTGTCTGGGCGGCCATAAAGACCTGGTCTACGTGAGGTCTATATGTTGTGGCGGAATTTTATTTCACAGATTCACAGATAAAGCAAGAGCTCGTAGAACACGAAATGCTCCCCCCCCCCCATGCATTCAGTAATTGTACAAGGAACAGAAATTATTTGGTCACTGTTCTTGGTAAATGTGATCTTGACCTTTGACCTATTGACCTTAAAATAAGCATAGGTCATCTGCTGGTCATGATCAGTCGCCCTATTAATTTTCATGCTCCTAGGCCCAAGCGTTCTCAAGGTATCGTCCGGAAATGGTTTTACTGTTCTGGGTCACTGTGACCTTGACTTTTGGCATACTGACCTCTTAATGAATAAGGGTCATCTGCTCGTCACGACCAACCTCCATATCAATGTTAATGATCCTAGGCCCAAGCATCCTTGCGTTATCATCCGGAAACCGTTTAACTGTTCCGGGTCAATGTGACCTTGACCTTTGACCTACTGCCCTCAAAATCAATAGGGGTCATCTGCTGATCATGATCAACCTCCCTATCAAGTTTCGTTATCCATGGCCTAAGTGTTCTCAAGTTATCGTCCGAAAACCGTTTAACTGTTCCGGGTCACTGTGACCTTGACCTTTGACTTACCGATCTCAAAATCAATACGTGTCATATGCTGGTAATGATCATCCGCTCTATTAATTTTCATGATCCTAGGCCCAAGCGTTCTTCAGTTATCATCCAGAAACCGTTTAATTGTTCAGGGTCACTGTGACCTTGACCTTTGACCTACTAACCTTAAAATCAATCAACTTGCATATCTCTTGTTTTAATTTTGTCTTAACAAGCTACGCAAACTCTCGAACCTTCCAAAGAACCACTTGATGGCCATAAATTACAAAAAATGGGATAAGACCCTACCTACCTGTCGAGTGTTATGCAAACAAAGGAGAGCAACATGACAGAAGCACCGACGTTCCACAAGCCAGACGGATGACTTACTCGCATTAAAACCCAAATGGGACTTGAACACACAAGAGGTCAGGGGCAAATTATTCGAAATCAGTGACCTTAAGCACTCAGCAACGGAGTCCCCAAGACTACTATAGTATAGATTCAACTAAACTAAATTTAGGACTACCATTACAGTACTTATTTAAAGGCTTCCATTGTTGTTACCATTACATTTGTAACGTCAGTTTCACATTTACATGCATAATCGAGCTCACCGAATATTTCCTAACGACCTTTGTTTTCTACGGTTTATCGGTCGTCTCAACTGGTCATCTGTCCATCCATCTCCCTGCAGATAAAAAAGCAATGACTAAATCGTAGATTCACTTGTTGCGTGTGTCCGTGGAATTAAAACCCAAACGAAGAAAACCGCACACGTCGAAACCACGAACAATTTTGCTGCTGAATCTGTTAAAGTAAGATAAAATAGTGTTAAAATCAGAAAAAAACTAGAGCTGCTTTTGAGAAAAGCGCATGTCTCCCACAACTGCCTAATCATCTAGATTGGCATTTCTTCTCCATTATATATCTGAGTCAACCATGCACCAAGACCTGTACCACCGGTATCGATATTTTCGGTAATTCAAGGGCCATAATTCCTAAGTGCCTTGGCCGATTTGGCTAGTTATCGAACTTGGCCAATGACTTATTGGCAAACACATCTTGTTCAAGTTTGGTGAAGATCGGATGAGAAATGTTCGACTTAGAGCGCGGACAAGAACAGTGACAGACTGACGGACGGACGGACGGACGGGCGCACACACAGACATGAGTATATCAATGTAACGCCTTCAAACCTATGCCACCACGGCACATATTTACAGGGGATAGTAAAAAGTAAAAAGTATGTCCATGTGAAGTCGGATTGAAATTAGAATGGTGGTGCTTTTTTACAAATTAATTGTGGACGGATGTACAACGATCCTAAAAACTCACCTGTGCCTAGTAAATCTTTGATCATCAAGTGTCTCCTTGACTTTGACCTTAAAAATGCGTTTTACATACTATATATGGTAAACATTAACAGTATATTGCTGATATGCAATGACATTGAAATCTCGAACAGACGAAAGCATAAAACGATAAAAGCAAGTTAGACTCTGTGACTGTTATTTTCTATCCGCCGTCAGCATAAAATATTTTGGCATACACATACAATATAACAGATATTAATAGTATTTCGTTTCTTATAAAAATAATTGCTTTTATGTGATGTTACATTAAGTTCATCATGTTAACAAGCAATATTTAAGATGTCGCACTTTCACTGTATCATCTTATAATTTCCATTCGTTACAAAGACGAAAACCGAAGACATTCAACTTATTAAAAATTATCCAATATACGTCTTTCACTACATTAAATTGTCTTTACATATTTACTTCAAATGTAGAAAATTCTTTCATCAAATGTATTTAATATAATAGATATTTGAATTATATGTGTATATAAAGATATAGTAACAATAGACTGTTAAACACTTCCCTTTTAGTGGCAGTACACTCTTACACTTAAAATGTATTGTAATAAACAACATTAAACATCCTTACGTCTGACAGTTCTGATGGCTTCTCAAATTCTTTCTGACATAATGATAATATTAAAGCACGAAAATTCACCATTTCTCCCGATTTGGAGTCCGACGGCACTTTAATCTGTAATTTAAGAGAAACAAATGTATGGAAGTAGTGTAACGGATATAATTAAAACCTTGGGAAGACTAAAATTAGCTGTTTTTTTTTTTTTTTTTTTTGCTATATTCCATTGACAGTGTGCATAGATGAAACAGACAGTGACTATATAATATATAGTTATGTATTTATGACCAGTTATGGGAGAAATCAACAAACATAAAATGTTGTTTTTTATATCATAAAAGAAGAATATATATATATACCTATCCGCTGATAATATCCACCTTCATACATTTTACATACATTTTCCGAAATTATGCATTTTGTTAAATGCCTAAATTTTTTAGGCACTTTGTAAAATGACTAAAGTCTGCCTCAGCTAATCTTTGACCTTTAACTTATTTATATTGCGGGTAAATTTATTATAATACCAGAAGATCAATATCTCTGAACAAGTTTGTCATTTCTTATGTGTCTCACCTATTTTTTGACCTTTGATAACTTATCTATACTGCGGGTAAATTTATCATAAATAGCATCATTAATACCAGATGATCAATATCTATAGACAAGCTTGTCATTTTTATGTGTCTCACCTATTTTTTGACCCTTGATAACTTATCTATACTGCGGGTAAATTTATCATAAATAGCATCATTAATACCAGAAGATCAATATCTCTGAACAAGTTTGTCATTTTTTATGTGTCTCACCTATTTTTTGACCCTTGATAACTTATCTATACTGCGGGTAAATTTATCATAAATAGCATCATTAATACCAGATGACCTACCCAAGAAATTCTACGGGGAACAGCTCTGAACTGACCAATAATCTGAAGCCAAAATAAAACAGTGGTCAAAAGTGAAAGAAAAACTAAATAGGTCCTTTTCCTAACAACTGACCAGGAAGACAAAATATGACCTACATTTGTTTAAAACTCTTTGTATTCGATATTCAACATGCACACATTTCTCATGACTTACACTGACAATTATTTTAAACAAGAGCTGTCAGTTGACAGCGAGCTCGACTATTCTCAGTGCTTGACAGTATAATATAAGCTATGAGTAAAACTTTAACATAACAATAAGCATATTCTAAGTCGAAAAGGGTCCATAATTCAGTCAAAATGCTTGATAGAGTTGCCTCCTCCTTTTTACAGACTGGAGTCATGATGGAAAACAAGGACGCAAAATATGAAAGCAATATCTCAATGGACTTTGAAAATATTTGGGGTGGTACGCAAACTTTAACATTACAATAAGCATATTCTTAGTCGAAAAGGGGCCATAATTCAGTCAAAATGCCTGAAAGAGTTGCCTCCTCCTTTTTACAGACTGGGGTCATGATGGTAAACAACTATGCAAAATATGAAAGCAATATCTCAATGGACTTTGAAAATATTTGGGGTGGTACGCAAACTTTAACATTTGTGTGACGCTCACGCTCACGCCGACGCCGAGGCGAGTAGGATAGCTCCCCTATTTTTCGAACAGTCGAGCTAAAAATTGTGCTGAGGCCATGCTAGAAAGTTTAGTAGTGCATAAAACTTAATCAAAATAATGTGTAAATTCCTTTCAAGAAATTTTACGATATTAAGAAACGTTACCTCAGATATTGAAGTTTTGGCTTTTTAGCTAAAGTTTTTGTTTTTTTGTTCTCAATGATGACAATTTGGTTTATTGAAATGTAAAATGTGTATCCAATTGGTATCACATATTTGTAACAATATAGGTAGACTGTTGTTTAGTTATCATTTCAATAAATCATTTTGAAAGTGTTTCTTATGATTTTCTCATTTTGAAGCATTTCTCTGACTGTTCAGGAGAACTTACTACAAATAGTTGCCCTTTCTTCCGTTCCACTCCCCCGTCCCCCCACAAGTCCCCCCTCTCACACAAAACACATATATACCACCCCAGACCATGTGAAATTGCAGCTGTTGTAATAGTTCTATATACTTATTACTTTAGAAACTAAAATACTTCTGCTATCATCACGTGAGTCATTTACTTCAATTTTTGATTGAGCGGCATGAAACACACGTGCACTTTTCCTGCCAAAAGTACGTATAAGAAACTTATACTTACTTGGATTCCGAGTCACCATAAAAATGAGGGCAAGGGAAAGATAAACAACAGCATCGCGATGCGGAGCAAGATACTCCCGAAAGTAACACCTTTGACCCCTAAGTGACCTTGAAGTGAGCCATCAAGAACATGCGCTCTGCAAGTCGTCTCGATGATTGGACATTTGTGTCAAGTTTCTTTGAAATCCTTCAAGGGGTTCAAGAATTACAGAGTGGACGCGAAATTGCTAACGGACGGACAGACGGACACCGGGGGTATAACATAATATATCCCTTCGGGTGTATAAAAGTGAGAGTAAATTGAAAAGAAAGCATCGACAGCGAGTAACAGCGCCGTTTTAGTAATTCGCTACCATTAAGGGAGCTCAGGTTTTGCAAAATAGAAAAAAAAGATGGGTAGGTTTTATTAAAATTTACCTGCAACAAGCAGCTAACGCCTGACGGCGTTTTGCCTGGGTTTTCCGAATTAGTTGATAAAGAGTTAAAGTACAATAAATAACCTCTAAATTAATAAGCACTTTTGAAGGAAAAAGGGACTAAAAAGAACTGGATAGGTATAAAATGAAATTAAAGAAATAAATTGGTGTAAAAAAATCAAAGAAAGAAAAACACCATTTCAAAGTTTATATCCCTGTGACCTTGACCTTTGACCCCGAAATCAATAGCGGTCATGTAGAATCAAGACCAACATACGCATGAAGTTTCAAGACCCTAGGTGAAATACTTGTCCAGACACTGAGCAGAAAACGTTTTCAATGTTTACATCTCTGTGACCTTAAGCTTTGACACAGTGACCCCGAAATAAATAGAGGTCATGTTCACATCAAGACGGATATACCTAGTAAGTTTCAAGGTCCTAGGTGAAATACTTGTCCAGATATTGAGGAAACAATTTTCAAAGTTTAGATCCCTGTGACCTTGATCTTTGACTCAGTGACACCGAAATCAATAGGATTCATGTACACATCAAGAACAACATGCCTATGAAGTTTGAAGGTCATAGGTGAAATACTCGTCCAGATATTGAGCGGAAACCATTTTCAATGTTCAGGTCCCTGCGACCCCATTTTTACTTTGGACCAACTAGGGTAATAGGGGATCATTCTGGAAAAGTTTCTTAAGTTTGAATAAGTAGTTGTTGAGACAAATTAATGAATAAAAAAGGTTAACATGAGACTCATTATCCCATCCATCCATCCGCCCGCTCATCCATCCGCCCGGACAGCCCTAATCTACAAGCCGGATTTTTCTTCGAAAACCCGGCCAAAAATTACGAAATTTAAGTATACGAAATGGATACAATTTCATCCCTTATCAGTACAGAAAGGTATGCTCACTTAAATAAATATAAAAATAGTCCAAATAAGAATTTCAAAGTTATTGTTGATTTTCATTGATTTACATATGACTGATTGTGAACATCCAAAATCAGCAATGAATAATTATTTTTTGAATGTTATCTGCACTAAACCTTGGCAACATATTTATCAATATTCTACAAAAAGTAATTCATAAAAAAATGTTAAATAAGTTCACTTTCATTTATTTTCATTTTTGCGTTCTGTACGTTAAAACACAGTTTTTAATTTTTTTTACAAAATGAATGCATAGGAAAAGATATGATGGCCAAGAAACGCCATGTTCCAAAAATAACAAGTGACCGAGTATTGCAGTGGCAATACAGAAGTCCTCTACCGGTGAAACAAATAATTGATCCTTCAATGCAATTAAAAGTAATGAAGCAGAAACAAATTTTTACTTGACTTCCAATAAAGACCTTGACATTTGACCAACAACCATGGGGCATGTGTGTGACATATTGTCAAATCATGGGGAAAATTTCTATGTAGTACTAAAAGAATCCTTCAATGCAATTTAAAGTAACGGAGCAGAAAAAAAATGTTTACCTGACACTGACCTTTAACCGACAAGCATAGATCATGCGTTGACAAACTGTCTCATCATGGGGAACGTTTATGTGTAGAACATATATATAAGATAATCCATCAATGTATATAAAAGTTATAAAGCAGAAACAAATTTTACTTGTCCTTCAATAGTGACCTTGACTTTTGACCTACAAGCATAAGCTAGCTTGAATACTTTTTGAGTTATTGCAGAATCAAGATTTGCGGACGGACTGACGGACGGAGAGTATTCTTATAGTCCCCTCCGGTGTTCCACCGGTAGGGGACTAAAAAGCTGAGGCACAGTATTAGATCTATAGTGTTCTGTTTTTATCAATATTATTATATTGATATACATGTATAGAGAATAATAGGTTAGTGCCGTAGATGAGAAAGTTTATCTGGCGAGGTGGAGGAGGTTATCGGGTGAGCCGAAGGCGAACCTGATAACGTCCGGAGCCGAGCTAGATAAACTTTCTCCATCTTAGGCACTAACCTATTATTCTATTTATCTTGTCATTACTTCATTTTCCGATATTTGGCAATTTATTTTACAAAATAAGTGTGCGACGACCGTTTTAATGAGGTCATATTCGTAATGACGTCACTTATATAATGACGTAATCACCGACACAGTAATGTGATTACAATTAAAAATCGCAATAACTTCTTCGTTTTTGAATAAAAACTCATTATTTGACCACTCATTTTCTTAGTTCAGACATTTCCAACACAATGGTGATGGTTTCAATGCAAAATTTCTTATGACAACAATATCGATCATAAGGTCACATGATCAACTGACCGTATATCACTGGTCACGTGTCAACTGACGGTATACCAAGAAAGATATACGGCACCCTGATATCGGAAAAAAAACGGCGTTTATAAAGAATGGGACTATTTCATTAAGGGCAGAAACTCTGATGTTGTTAGAAATAAGCACTATTTGATATCAGAAATTGAACTCGCCTCCAAAAAAATTGTAAATCTAACAATTCATAACATCGCGAAATAAATGACGTATTGTTTGTTCTCATGTCTGGTTATTACGAATTCAGTATTTTCGTAAACTAGACGGGTACAAAAATTAAGAAAAATGCAAAGAAAATATTTGTTTATTTCATATAAGTATTACTGCTATAACGTTAAAGGAGTAATAGAAGTAATATTGTTGTTATTGCTCTACTGATAACTTCACGCTGGTAAAATAATATATCAAAATATGTATGTCTTCAGAATATATGAAAAATAAACGTTTTAATCAGAAAAAACTTTTACTTTTGCCCTATATATCACACTTTAACAAATTAAGTTCAGTTAGATATGAAGTGCAATTTCACAGCTATGATTCTGGATCAATGTCATTATAATATTCCATTAGTAATCAATTTTGTTCTTCAGGCCACGAGGTCAAGCATATGAAAACAAATTTTATTTTATATTTCATAACATATTTAGAACATAGTTAATAACGAACAGATTGAATTCTATATGACAAACCTTGTAAGTCGATCTAAACGAAAGGTTTTCTTACCATTGACAAACATCGGCACAGATTGGCATAAACAACACAGCGGCTCTGATCATCACTAATTGCCTGAAACAAGAAGTGTATTGATGTCTGTTACGAGTATCATGTTTCCTCCAATGCGCTGCATCACTTTAAATGGCCATGCTCCGCATTTTGTTTCATGCTCAAAAACAGATACAAAATCTTTCAAATAAAAAAAATACAATGAAATAAATCTAAATTTTCAAAGTCTTCAAATCTATTTCAGCACAACAAAGAAAGCAATACTAATGTTTGATGCATATACCTTTTCAAAAATTATATCAACAACTTCCTTCAATTCAGTTTCCGATTTTATTGGAAGAGCTTGTATCTGGGGAACAACTGTTCGAAACGTATCCTTAGTAAGCCTGGCTAGTAGTCTTTGCGTTTCTCTGTATAAGTGCTGGCAATGTAAAATAGTAATAGATAAGATTGCTGTCAAATATAAACCAAATTAATACAAGATCCTGTACACTTTTGCATAAAAAATGTCTGCAAAGTCTAACCCTATTGACTCTCAGTTCATATAAATAGATAACAAGTGCGTAGCATAAATTAGTTCACTACTGACTGCACAACTGATTGTTTATCATTACTGTAGTTTTCAAGAAAGAAAACAATTACGAAATAAATCGCAGTTAAATAGTTTCTCATAAGGCGTGTTAAAAAATGAGGACAAATGTTACCATGCGTACTTTTACACGACCATATAATTTATACCCAAAGCGAGAATATGTCTAATAATTATAGTTTTCTTTTTCTTTCAATATGTAAAATATTGTATATTTATCTTGCTACTTATTATTCATATTTATCGGGACCTCCGTGGCCGAGTGGTTAAGGTCACTTGCCCCTCATCGATGTTGGTTCGAGCCTCACTCGGGGCGTTGAATTCTTCATGTGAGGAAGCCATCCAGCTCGCTTACGGAAGGTCGGTGGTTCTACCCATGTGCCCGCTCGTGATGAAATAATGCACGGAGGGGCACCTGGGGTCTTCCTCCACCATCAAAGCTGGAAAGTCGTCATATGACCTATAATTGTGTCGGTGCGATGTTAAACCCAACAAAATAAATAAATAAATTCATATTTATCAATTTGATTACCGGGCTACCATCTTCTAAGCTTTCGCCGAATGATTGGTATTTCTTCTCAACATCTCCTTTGTCGCTGGTTACTAAGGCTGGGCTTACAAAATTTCCTGCAGTCATGTCTGGGAGGCCATGGCAACGCTGAACTTTCAAACCTTTCCCACACAATTTATGTTTTCTTCTTAAAACATATTCTACGGCTGAAAATACAAGCTTGGATATAAATATTTGCACAGAAAATAAGTAAATATAGCATGCTATTCTACCTAACGCATAATTAACAGGCAGGAAAAGTGACTTCACTCATATCTTTATAATTGTTATTACATGTATGCATTGATCGTTGGCTTAAAAACTTTCAAGGGGATCACAAAAGTCTTCGAGACAAGTAACCGTCCGGTAGGCGTGTTGTTGCAGCAACAAAGGAAAACATTGGTGCCGTTAGTGGTATAGTAGAAGAAGACGGTCAGTATACTTTTTCCAAATAGGTCATACTATGGACATTTCAGAAGGAACCGTCCATCATATTCTGATTGACTGTTTGAAAATGAAGACGGTTTGTGTTAGAGGGGTTCCCATTTGTTGACACCAGCCCAAAAGTCCAAGCGTTTAGGTTGCGCAAAAACAAACTGCTGTAAATATACATAAATTGAAATCCCAAAAAAAATCCGAGTTGCTCACTTGGGATGAAACTTTGGTTTATTATTCTGAGCCTCAGCGATGCATAAACAACAAACAATGACTTAGTAAAAGTAAGGCAAGTCTGGTATTCCAAAAAGGACAAAAAGTGCAAACAAGTTTGCATTCTATGCTTTCAAACGAATTTTTCACAGATTTTATTATATGCTATTTTCTTCAATTCTAGTTGTCCCGTCGTACAAATTCGGTAAAACCATCACAGGCAAGTTCTACAAAAATAAAGTACTCACAGGTGTCAAAATATCTATCAAAATAAACGCCGAAGTGGTTTGAAAAGAACACAGCCTATCCTGGACTATGCGTCAGTCCACAAAAGTCAAATTTTACAGCCTTTCTTAAAACAAGAAAAGGTTTTTTCCGGTTATACACTAAACTTTTTCTCCTGACATAAGTCCACGTGACTTTTACATTTCCCAAAATACTTCGAAGGGATAACGTGAAAATTTTCTTGACCTGATTAATAATTTAGGCATACGATCAGATCACCAATGACTGAATCGCACTCGTAACTACTAACCCGTTTATAACAAAACCGGGTTATGTAGAAGTCTTACAGCGATGGAGTGAAAGTTCAACCAATGTCAAAAGTTTAAAAAATAAACCGAGTAGCATGCAATAAAAACAACAGCGGCATATATTTTGCCTCCGTAGTCGATAATATTATATTCATGCTAAAAGCCGAAAGCGCTCTGGATTAATATTAAACTTTTGACACTGTTTGAACATTCTACTATTTTTTTCATATGTTGTTGTATCCTTTTATGATCCAGTGTGTTTAAAAGGTATTTTGTTTTTATCTTACTACCCCATTCAAAAATGCAAAGACAATGTAAAATACTAGAAAACAGCGACAAAACAAACAAATAAATGAACACTGTGGGCCAGTCCACGCATCAATGCTATTTTAAAATACAGTTATGTGCAATAATAGACAAGAGTGCCATGAAGGTCCTGTATCGCTCACCTGACCTATTGACCTTGAGATCATCAAGATTAACATTCTGACCAAGTTTCATTAAGATATGGTCATAAATGTGGCCTCTAAAGTGTTAACTAGCTATTCCTTTGAATTGACCCCGTGACCTAGTTTTTGATCCAACATGACCCAGATTCGAACTTGACCTAAAGATCATCAAGTTTAACATTCTGCCTAAGTTTCATGAAGATACAATCATAAATGTGGCCTCTAGAGTGTTAACAAGCTTTTCCTTTGATATAACCTAGTGACCTAGTTTTTGACCCCACCTGACCCAGATTTAACTTTGACCTAAAGATCATCAAGATTAACATTCTGACTAAGTTTCATTAAGATATGGTCATAAAAGTGGCCTCTAAAGTGTTAACTAGCTTTTCCTTTGATTTGACCTGGTGACCTAGTTTTTAATCCGACATGACCCAGATTCAAATCTATCCTATAGATCATCAAATGGCCTCTAGACTGTTAACAAGCTTTTCCTTTGATTTGACCTGGTGACCTAGTTTTTGACCCCACCTAGCCCAGATTTAAACTTGAGCTATAGATCATCAAGATTAACATTTTGACCAAGTTTCATTAAGATATGGTCATAAATGTGGCCTATACAGTGTAAACTAGCTTTTCCTTTGATTTGACCTGGTGACCTAGTTTTTAATCCTACATAACCCAGATTCAAACTGGACCTTAAGATCATCAATATTAACATTCTGACCAAGTTTCATGAAGATACAGTCATAAATGCGGCCTCTACAGTGTTAACAAGCTTTTCCTTTGATTTGACCTGGTGACCTTATTTTAAACCCAGATGACCCAATATCAAACTTGTTCAAGATTTTATTGAGAATAACACTCTGATCAAGTTTCATTAAGATTGGGCCAAAATTATGACCTCTAGAGTGCTAACAAGCTTTTCCTTTGATTTGACCTGGTGACCTAGTTTTTGACCCCAGATGACCCAATATCAAACTCGTCCAAGATTTTTTTAAGAGTAACATTCTGACCAAGTTTCATTAAGAATGGGCCAAAAATGTGACCTCTAGAGTGTTAACAAGCTTTTCCTTTGATTTGACCTGGTGACCTAGTTTTTGACCCCAGATGACCCAATATCGAATTCCTCCAAGATTTTGTTGAGGGTAACATTCTGAAGTTTCATTAAGATTGGGCCAAAATTGTGACCTCTAGAGTGTTAAAAAGCTTTTCCTTTGATTTGACCTGGTGACCTAGTTTTTGATCCCAGATAACCCAATATCGAACTCGTCCAAGATTTTATTGAGGGTAACATTCTGACCAAGTTTCATTAAGATTGGGCCAAAAATGTGACCTCTAGAGTGTTAACAGTCAAATTGTTGACGACGGACGGACGGACGACGGACGGCGACGGACGACGGACACGGGGCGATCACTAAAGCTCACCTTTGAGCACTTCATGCTCAGGTGAGCTAAAAAAATGAATACATACCATTGTTGTCTTTGAACTTCACATTAGCCTTATTATTTTTCGAGTTGATCTTAACCTCCAAAACGTTTTCCGTTTCATGTGACCTATCTTCAAAGAAATGTTTGAGAAACTCCTCTGTAATATCTGCGGGTAGATTAGATACTAGAATAGTTGTCGTCACAGCCTGAGAGTCTTCCTCGGACCCCAAGCTGTAGTCTGGTTCTGAAACATTTATATCCATCTATTACATTATAAATAAACCCAAAAGTAGGTTATATGGATTCAAAGTACCTTTTGAGTTGAAAAAGAATTAGCTTTTTCAAAACCGTAGTTGTCAGTTATAAGAAAGTTGTTTTTTTTCCCAGAATATGTATTGCAACATAATTTAAATACTGTTAAGGTAAAACATTTAAAGCTGGTATCATGGCGTTGTGATTTCTATACAACAAGCTGTCTTAACAATCGTAAATAAACAAAAGTACCCGGTAAGTCAGTGTAAGGAACAATATCGATGTTTCCAGTACAGACTTGTGTGCCCGGTCGGACGAGGGTTTGTTATGGTACAGATGTGTCACTGAATGACCCCTTTTCAGACTAGCTATGCATGAATGGCCCCTCTTTGTATCAAATCAAATTATACAAATTTTAGTTTAAAAGTTACTTGAGTTTCACTAAGGTATAGGTAAATTTGATAATAAAATTTAAATATGCATCTTATGTGAAATTGCTGATTTATTTTCAATTTAAAAGCATAATAAGGGAAGTAAAAACACCATGATTTATTTCCCTTACAAAAAGATGTTGTTTTCAATAAGAATACCATCTCAAAATTCTAACATTGAAGTTGAGGGTACCGGTGCCGATAGAGAATTTTGTCGAAGAGGGTTGCCGTGCCGGGTGCAGAGAGTCAAGAGGGATCCTGTGAGACAAAATTGCACCGACTGAGAGGGATCCCGTGCATTAACGAAATCGAAAGTAGGGCGTTTTTAAGGAAACATGATAAAAATAACCACATAAAAGGTATTTACAAGTAAGATGGGATCAACGACTTCACATATAAGGTACTTTGCTATATTCAAGAAAAGTCGTATTTAATTTCATAAACATCGCACGATGTTCATCCAAGCCAGTACCCTCTGTCTACATTCCATTTTCGTTTGGACTTGTGTCAACTGATAAAACAAATGTAACGATAAAAAAGCAATGGTATATAGCTACGTCTTTCCGCGGTTCGTATGTTTTTTATGCATAAAAATGTGTTCAGGACGAAAATTTCGATTTTCCGAGCTCACTGACGTTGGAGTTCATTGTTTACACAAAGAGTGTCCTGTGCGCGAACAGAGAGGGATCCGTTTTCTCATTTTCCACAGAGAAGGACCCGATATGCATATACACCGTGCCAACGGTTTAGGAGATGTTGTTTGGAGATTTTTTTTCATCTTTAGCTTTGGTGTCCATTTTTATTTTGATGGATCTGAATGACTGGAACAATCTTTGTAAAAGGCCACTCAAGAAGCATGTGTGTAAAATTATTTCAAAGTCGGTCAGGCATTTTCCGACAACTGACGGTCGTGTTTTTGACAAATCAGAATAATTTGAGCACTTATAAGTTAGAGGATCACCAAAACACATTTCTGTGAAATTATATCGAAATAGGGCAAGCATTTCTGAAAGAATATGTTTTAATTTCCCACTATATACATATAGGGAAATTTTACCACGCCCTATCCCACTAGAGGTCATGTTTTTGACGAATAGGAATAATTTTGGGAGGGGTCATCCAAAACATATTTCTGTGAAACTATTTTAAAATTGGACCAACGGTTTAGGAGAAGATATTAGCTCTGTAGGCCATGCTCTTGACGAATCAGAATTATTTGAACAACCTTCGTAAAAGGTCACTCATGAAATATTTGTGTAAAATTGCTCTTAAAATGGACAAGCAGTTGTTTCTGACAAGAAGAATTTTTAATTTTCCACTGTATTTACATACAGGGGAAAGTGAACATGCCCTCTGGTGGCAATGACTCTGAACATTTTGAATATTCTTGACAAAGGGTCAGGCAAGCATATTCAAAATGAAATTATTTAAAAATCAGTTCAACAGTTTCTGGCAATTTTTTTAAAGTTCCCGCCATATACATGCAGAGCAATGTTACCATGCTCTCTGGCGGCCATGTTTTTGACGAATCAATATAATTGTCGTTTATATGTCGTTTGAAAAATGTTGACACTAACGGACGGACGGATGGACGGCGAGTCATCACAATAGCTTACCTTTAGCACGCTGTTGCTCAATTAAAAATACTCCGAAAGCGTTTTTGTAAGTTTCCGCATATAAACCACTTTAACCATTGTGTTTTAATAATTATTCTAAAACTTTTAAGATGTTCTTTTATATAAACAAAGAAGGATTTTACCATGTATTGTCTTGTCGATTAAAACACGTTTTGCAAAATGACCTACTTTTGGCTATTCCAGTTTACTCCGTCCATTTACGCCTAAAAGAAGGATTCCAGATTAATATCCCTTCTTGGTGTAATGCAAACGTGTTAGAATGGAAATAAATTTTAGTTTTTCGTGTTTTGTTGGCAAATAAAACAAGTTTTTTTCGTTCAGATGCAAACAAAGCACGCAAAACTAAAATCTATTTCCCAATTTCAACACCAGAAATAAGTTATTTCATACCTTTTTTCTCTTCTGACTTTTCTGACTCTTTAGCCAGGATTCCAGCTATATCATCGGACAGCTTTGGAGCCAAGTCCGCCGTTGCATAAACTTCTATCTTTTTTGAACCAGTATCCGAATCATCAAGTGAAACAATTACTCGTCCATGACACATCTCATCCCATTCCTTCATTTTCTCTGACCAAATATCTGTCTTTGTTACTGAAGCTGATTCGGGACTTGTCAAAATATCATTTTGAACAACCGCCGACCTAATGGTATTTACTGTCTTGTCAAGCACTTCTTTGAAAGGGCAACAAATAATCAGTCTCTGATCACTCACACACCAGCTTGCTATTAGGTTTTTTCTCTTCAGCCCCTCAGAAATAAAATCAATGGTTTGTGGCAATGTATACAGCTTAGCTGACAAACTTGGTAGAGTGTCGCTAAATACTGTGATCAACGCATTTTTCGCATCACATAAAATCATCTTAGCACCGCTTACTTCATTGGCACTACCCTCCAGTTCGACAATGCATTCATTCATATCTATATGAACCTTCACGTCTGGAAAATCCATTTTCAGCTGAGTAAATTTCTCTAGCTTTTTAATCAGATTGATCTCTGCTTCACTAGAGAAAACAACTCTAAGCTTTGTGTACTCAATTCCTTGTTCATGAGCAGTAATTATTACATCTATGTATTTGGACGCTAGATTCACAACAGATGAATTCCCAACAATAATAACCATCCCTTTTTCCTCGTCAAAATCGCACTGTATATCTGCTGCACCATTAATATTTCGTATTGTTTCCAAACATATCTTTACCTCTGGGCTTTTCAGTTGTTTTTTGTAGACACCAATTTTATCCATTACTTTTTCAAATATCTGCTTTACTCTTTGTCTCCATCTGATCTGAAATCTGTTAGACTTCAAAGATTTGGTATCTGCCGTACAGTTTATTTTTAAAACATGTCTTTCTCCGTCAAGTTCTGACCAATCGGTCTTCGCATGGCAAGTATCTAATTTATTTTCAAGCTTTGTTTTGTAGGCGTGTGTCTCCTGTACAAATTTCAACTTTTCAATATTAATTTCACAAATGACAATCGTCGGTGAAACAGTTATGTTCTCTTCTTCTGGCGAACGAACACATTCGTAAAATTTTCGTACTTCTAAAATCTGGTCGCTCAGTCGATGCTTCTTCTCCAAAACACTGTCTACAACTGTAAAAGGTCTATATTAAATTCAACTTATTAAAAACATGATTTTAAAAGTAGCAAAGTTTTACTGAATTGACAATCGAATTATATATTTGAAATGTGTATAATACCAATATCTAGTAATTCAAGCAATTTGATTGGTTTAGCCGAGATGGCCACTCATTGATTAACCCCTTTTAGCATTTTGTATTTGATCGCGTATTTCAGCATTGCGACAATGCCGAAACATTGTAGTGATATTTGAAAAACAATGATATGTTTCTCAGTTCAGAGTGAAACATAAAAGTATGAACACTCATTTGCTTACCCAGATCATTTCCTATCGGATGATATTTTTGATCAAAAATTGATAAAAACATGTTTTTGAAACGTTTGATTCGGAAATCAAAATAATTTAAAAACGACACGTCGGTGTGGAAATCTTAGAATTATAAGGATTTACTTTTTCTGGCGCTCATGCATGTGTTAACTTTGTCTTTTACGCACACAATTAACATGAAGCGTCTTCAGAGCTGTTTTAAATGTGAGCGTTATTAGACAGGGTTTAAACCGTCACCTTAGTGCAAAAAGTGAATAAGTCCTTCTTTAAGTCAATGCAGTTATCCACTTCTTGCACTGAGGTGACGAAACATGCATGAACACCAGAAAAAATATTTTATTCCTGTAATGATTTCAAGTGCAAATAAAAGTTCCTTTATTATATCACTGTACATTAAATACTAATTTCTGACATTCGGTTAAATGAAACCCTGATGTTACAGAGCGTATAATGAAATCGCACTTGACTTTGTTTTTAACTTAGATTGTTTGGTAACTTGCATGACTTATTGTCTAAAATCAAAATACCAGCGTAATCATCAAAACAAACAAGACACGAGTTGCAACCAGCAAACAGTTCAACATGTCGCACAGGGCCCCCATTGCTCCGTTTCGTGTTGTCGAAATAGATCTCAACAAAATCTTCAGACACGTCCTTTGGTAAATGCTCAACATAAATACAGTCGGTTACTTCAACTGGAAAAATTCTATTGTAGCCCCTTCGAGAATGAACTTCTGGTTTCCGTTCTTCAGTCTGGTGAAATCTGAAGTAAAATATATGCAGTTAGAAAGAGTATGTATTCAACATTTTGCAAGTCGGCTATGATCAAACTGAAATTCGAAAGGTTGTTGCTCTTGGAAGGACAACTAATTACGTATTCTATCTGATAGGAGAGAAAATATCTAGTTTTGTAGAGTGATATTTGCTTTTTAGAGGTGTCGTTAACAGTGTGAAGTTTCATTAAATTGTGTGCAAGGGTTCGGGAGATTAGGCGCGCACAAGACTGCATATGCAGACTCTATGAATAAAGTATAGTAACAAAAAACAAAGTCCCATAACTCTGCAGAATATTTTTCTGAAAGAACCTAACATGCACCATGCACAAGTAAGGTTGGTACTGATCACTTGTATGAAGCTTCATTAAATTGTGTGCAATGGTTCGGGAGATTAGGCGCACACAAGATTGCATATACAGACTCTATGTATATAGCATAGTAACAAAACAAAAACACAGTCCAATACCTCTGCAGAAGATTTATCTAAAAAAAGTAAAATGCACCATGCACAACTAGTGTTAGTACTGATCACTTATTTGAAGTTTCATTAAATTGTGTACAAGGGTTCAGGAGATTGGGCACGCACAAGATTGCATATGCACACTGTATGTATATAACATATTAACAAAAACCAAAGTCCCATAACTGCGCAGAATTTTTATTGAAAGAACCAAACATGCACCATGCACAACTTGGGTAACTACTGATCCTTTGCGTTAAGTTTCATTAAATTGTGTGTATGGGTTCAGGAGATTAGGCGCGCACAAGATTGCATATGCAGACTCTATGTATAGAGTAGAGTAACAAAAAACAAAATCCCGTAACTCTGCAAAAGAAAAAAAAACCTAACATGCACCATGCACAACTACTGTTGTTACTGATCACTTGTGTGAAGTTTCATTTTAAATGTGTCAAGGGGATGAGGAGTGTGGTGTTCACAGACGGACGGACAGACAGACAGACAGACAACCTGAAACCAGTATATCCCCCTTACAACTTCGTTGTTCGTGGGGTACAATGAAATCGTATGTAATAAATACCGGCTGGATTATATTAATCATAAAAGTATATCCTAGATAATAGCTACGCCGATTTCCGTTAATCACGGAGGGGGATACAACATACGTATTCCCAAATGGGCACCGCTTAATATCATATGTTGTGCTTCCCGTAGACTAAGTACATATGTGGTAAACATTTCACTGACAAACAGGTGAGATTTTTATTTGTGAGTGAATTTTGTGAAAATGACATTGTTTTGCCAAAATATCGCGATGGATGTAGTGCAACCGAGCACGTAAGTGCATTTACCTTACCTGTATTTGTAGAAATGACGGAGAAAAACTTATCCTCCGTGAATGACTGAAAATTAGCAACATTTCTATCAACAGATGGAAATAAGTTGTAATTGCCCTGCGCCTGCTTAAATTTTGCAGTCGAAACCTTCCGTATGTTAAACCCCACCCAGAAGAAAAAATATATGGCGGTCACTTTGCTAGAAAAGTATTCACCATCAGTATTGGCGAAATACCGAATGGGCTACATATGTCGTGCATAAAATGTTTTAAAACTCTGCAGATCTTGAGCTTAAATGCTACCTGGATAAAGAAACGAACTGGAAATACGTGTCAAGTATATGTTACATCATTCCAAATATTATATACATGCGTATTAAAGGGTTAACCTGTGACCTAGGGACAAATAGAAACGAACATAGCTTTAAGCTTATATTAGATGTTGTAGAACATTTCCAGTAAGGAGTCTCTCCTAAATCCGAAGGCGTTACATGTGTTGCTTATGTGTGTCGGAAATATACATGTATAGTTTGGTGTATAGTACATAAGTTGCCGATACGGTCTGCGAAATTATATTTTCATGAACCAAGTGTTCTTTTCATATTTGTTTTACCCGTTCATGTGCGCCTCTATATACATCTTCGTGGTATTTTGCATCATTCCCTGTGGAAATTGTCTGTCCATGAATCATGTACGTGAACTGAGTTATTGAGCCTAATATCTGTGTCTCAAAAATAAAATGTAATAAATACTTTAGGGTCATGGTGTTTCAGGAGGTAATTTTGGTTTGCTCGATACAGAAAAATGTAATAAAAGGACTAAATTAAAGATAAAGTGAGAGAATTAAAACGAAAAGGTAGGATATTTATTGTTCTATGACAATTCGTTGGCTGAGCGCAAAACTATTGTAACTGTATATAAATAAAGAACAAGATACAATAGTTTCGCGCTCAGCCCTCGAATTGTTATCAATGTCTTCTACCATTCTGTGAAGTTTCAATCAAATGACTTTTATACTTTTCAAGTTATGCTCCAGATAAGCCTTATTTGTTATAATAAAGGGATATAATAAAAACAAGAGGGTCATTGACCCTAAAGCGCTCACCTGTGTACAAGGCTTCAAGTGTGTTTGTATAAGTACAGAGTTAGGTTTCTTTTGTGTTAGCCTATATTATATACATGTCTCACACACTTTTGAACCTAGGGCAATAATTTGAACAATTACGGTAGACATTACAAATCTGATATCACACGCCAAATATCAAGGCTCTAGCTATTATTGATTCAGAGAAGAAGATTTTCAAAGTTTCTAATATAAAAGCCTATAGTAAGTACATGTCAGACACAGGGGCGTGGCCTTTTTTTTTACCTTAGGGCAATAATTTGGACAAGTATGGTATACATAAAGGGAAAAGTGACTACGCCCCCTGGCAGCCATGTTTTCTGACGAATTGGAATAATTTGAACAATCTTGGTAGAGGGTCACACAAGAACCATTTGTGTAAAATTATTCTAAAATCGGGCTAGCAGTTTCACACAAGAAGATTTTTAAAGTTTCCACTATATACAGATAGGGAAAAGTGACCACGCCCTCTGGCGCCCATGTTTTTTGAGGAATCAGAATAATATGAACAATCTTGGTAGAGGGTCACACAAGGACCATTTGTGTAAAATTATTCTAAAATCAGGCTAGCAGTTTCACACAATAAGATTTTTAAAGTTTCCACTATATACATATAGAGAAAAGTGACCACACCCTCTGGTGGCCATGTTTTTAGACGAATCAAAATAATCTGAACAATCTTGGTAGAGAGTCACACAAGGACCATTTGTGTAAAATTATTCTAAAATCGGGCTAGCAGTTTCACACAAGAAGACTTTTAAAGTTTCCACTATATACATATAGAGAAAAGTGACCATGCCCTCTGGCGGCCATGTTTTTTGTCGAATCAAAATAATTTGAACAATCTTGGTAGAGGGTCACACAAGGACCATTTGTGTAAAATTATTCTAAAATCGGGCTAGCAGTTTCACACAAGAAGATTTTTAAAGTTTCCGCTATATACATATAGAGAAAAGTGACCATGCCCTCTGGCAGCCATGTTTTCTAAAATCGGGCTAGCAGTTTCACACAAGGAGATTTTTAAAGTTTCTGTTATACAAGTATAGGGGAAAATGACCACGCCCTCTGGCGCCCATGTTTTTTGACGAATCAAAATAATTTGAATAATTTTGGTAGAGGGTCACACAAGGACCATTTGTGTAAAATTATTTTAAAATCGGGCCAGCAGTTTCACACAAGAAGATTTTTAAAGTTTCCACTTTATACATATAGGGAAAAGTGACCACGCCCTCTGGTGGCCATGTTTTTGAACGAATCGATATAATTTTAAAAATCTTGGTAGAGAGTGACATAAGGACCATTTGAGTGAAATTATTTCAAATTCGGACCATCGGTTTAGGAGGAGATATCGTTTGAAGATTTTTTTTCTATTTTTAGCTCTAGCGGCCCCCTATGTGCAACCAAGCGGAACCGTTGAACAACTTTGGTAGAGGACCAGTCAAGGAACATCCATGCCAAGTTTCATCAAAATCCATTCAGTGGTTATGGAGGAGATGTCTTTTAAACACAATTGTTGACGACGGACGGACGCACGCACGGACGGACGACGGACACAGCGTGATCACAAGAGCTCACTATGAGCATTGCTCAGGTGAGCTAAGAAAAACTAGGTACGGCATGGTTATGGTTCTTTGACACTGCACTCCTTGTCAATGCCCTCTATCATTTTGTGGAGTTTCAGTCCAAATCATTTAATTCTTTCGAAATAAATGCTCCGGAGAAGCATTATTTTGTATGATAAAGGGAGGTAATTCAACAAGAGGACCACGATGGTCCTGAATCGCTCACCTGTCCCCACATGACCCAGTTTTGAACTGAGTATGACGTCGTTTTTTCTATTATTTGACATAGTGACCTAGTTTTTGAGTCCATATGACCCAGTTTTGAACTTGACCTAGATATCATCAAGATAAAAATTCTAACTATTTATGAAGATCCAATGAAAAATATGGCCTCTAGAGAGGTCACCAGGTTTTTCTATTATTTGACCTAATGACCTAGTTTTTGAAGGCATGTGACCCAGTTTTGAACTTCATCTAGATATCATCAAGATGAACATTCTCAACAGTTTTCATGAAGATCTCATGAAAAATATGGCCTCTAAGAGAGGTCACAAGTTTTTTCTTTTTTTAGACCTACTGACCTAGTTTTTGACCGCACGTGACCCAGTTTCGAACCTGAACTAGATATCATCAAGATAAACATTCTGACCAATTTTCATGAAGATCCGTTGACAAATATGGCCTCTACGGAGGTCACAAGGTTTTTTTATTATTTGACCTACTGACCTAGTTTTTGACGGCACGTGATCCAGTTTCGAACCTGACCTAGATATCATCAAGGTGAACATTCTGACCAATTTTTATGAAGATCCATTGAAAAGTATGGCCTCTAGAGAGGTCACAAAGTTTTTCTATTTTTAGACCTACTGACCTAGTTTTTGACCACAGTTGACCCGGTTTCGAACTTGACCTAGATATCATTAAGCTGAACATTCAGACCAACTTTCATACAGATCCCATGAAAAATATGGCCTCTAGAGAGGTCACAAGGTTTTTTTATTATTTGACCTACTGACCTAGTTTTTGACGGCACGTGACCCAGTTTCAAGCCTGACCTAGATATCATCAAGGTGAACATTCTGACCAACTTTCATAAAGATCCCATGAAAAGTGTGACCTCTAAAGTGGTCACAAGCAAAAGTTTACGCACGGACGCACGGACGGACGTTCTAACGAAACGGTATTTATGTGACACCCCCATTGTTCTCTCTATTGTTCTAACAGTCACATAAAAAGAAAAAAGTCACATAAACAGAACGGAATGAATGACATCAAAGAGAAAGTACCGTTATGCAGTCACTTAACCATCATTTCGCGGGCACGACGGACGCCGCGCGATCACAAAAGCTCACCTTGTCACTTTGTGACAGGTGAGCTAAAACCTAGGAACGATAGGGTCATTGTTCTTTGGCACTACAATTTGTCTTAAGGCAGTTCTGCACGTTTGATAAACCGGAAGTGATGGCGTAACGTCATTTATCCGGAAAATATAAAATAAAGCCTGGATTCGGTGTACGGATATGAAAATCATTTTATGAAATAATGACAACCTGTGAGTAAATTTTTTAAAATGGCAGTGTTGCTAGATTTCTAAAGTCAAAATATGATATTAAAACATATGACACGTTAAATAATTCAAAATACTGTCCCAAACTGGCATGAAATATTCGGTTCATTTTAATCATGGTTAAATATCTTAAAAATAAGCATACGGACCTATACATTTTATTTCACCAAATTAAAAGACATATGATCAGTTACTACTGTGAGAAGTTTCATCAAAATCTACATTGTAGAAAAATTTCTATTCGCAAAAATGTTATGAAAGTTATGATTTTCCCATAGACTCCCATTATGAAATATAGCGTGAGGTTCAAATTTTTCAAGTTAGTCTATCAAAAAATCAAGCACATGAACCTATCATTTTTATTTGCTAAATTTTCTAGGTATATTCTTCAGTTTTGAAAAATGAAAGTTTAATCAAATTCTACATTGTAGAAAAATATTCGACCCAAACGTGCAGAACTATACCTTAATGGGTTCTATGACTACCTGAAGTTCCAATCAAATGCCATTTATGCTCAGGACCGAAAAACGGACAAAGCGGTAACTATACATGTATGCTCGCCATTTTCGGGAGCATAAGAGTAACTATGCTTGCTTGGTACAGCTCGCAGATCTTTGTTATCTATTTTGACATTTAAACATCGCATTCCCGTAACAAAAAAGGAAAATTTTAACAAATATGGAAATATTGACACAATGTAGAAATAGGCAATTCAACATTTTATCCCTAACGCACAACAAGGCACTCTCTTGTACCGGGGATCATAACATTTATCTCTAACGCAGGCTTAGGAACTACTTACAGAGTTACTGTATGTAACAAAAATATAGTCCGTTCATTTAAAATGCTAGTAAATGATTTCTTTTAAGGACTATGCTATTTCGACAATGCAAAATTCGTATGTAAAACTGAGATTGTCGTAACAACGCGAGAAATGCACGGGGATAAAAAGAAACTAATAATTATAAGAAAATGTATCTTCGAATAAATTATAAAGTATCAATGACACTCAAAAACATGTCCCAACAGTGCACTAGAAGAAAATGCATAGACATTTTCGGGGTAAGTATTTGGTACCGTAAGTCTCTCATATATATACAATATATATATTCTTCAATCAAGGATATGTCAGTGTAAATGAGCTGAGCGTTAGCTTTCTAAGAAAACGCCGTTAAACTATGTTACACGAACCACACGTGCGCCGCTCTTTTACAAAACTGTGTCCGCCATGTTTTCTTCAGTGAACGAAATAAAATGAGTATTTTACCTTAGATTTCCTTATTGTAGAGTACGATTGACTTTCTAATCTAAATAAAACATCACTTTTTTATAACATCCCACGGTCCGATCTTTCTGATCACTTAACGATCACTCACAATTACAAAATAAAACCAACGTGTCATCAAAATTATCACTTTACACGGCTTCATGGACATCCCGGCCTACTAACATTAAATGTGTAATCATGCGCCAACCACACAAATGATGAAAGATCGGTACTTTTTCAAAGACATGTTTTATTTCCTGTAATTTTCTGATATTCTAACCTTCAAACAACCGAATTGTATGCACAGAAATAACGAAACATTTATGCAATATAGCTTTCAGTATAAATTTTCGATCTATCTTTTTCAAGCCCAACAACAGACATGTATATGTCACAAACCCGGTCTGTCCTCGAAATCAGTGTCAAAGGTTACTAGAACATAAATACAATAAATAAACAAGCGCTTACTATGTTCTTGTAAGTCCTGTAAGATGAAACGGGTCGTGTTTATACATTCATATATATTCCGTATCGGGAACATTGACAATCACAAGTCGATCCATACCACGAACATGAAAACAGTTACTTTTATGCCTTTGTTTACATTTCAAAAGTAACTATTCCCATATACGTTCAAGAACGTAAATTTCGTGCTTTCCGACCCACATGGTGTGTAAACTTCTGTATTTAAAAGTATGGTGTATTCGGCAAACCATTTGTAACTTCCGACGTGGTAAATGTCATTGTCGGTTATGTTTACGAAATTTAATTGAATATTTATGTTTTATACTTGCAAAAGAAAAACTTGATGGTCATGGTCGCTGGCTTCGAATTCCTCGCCCATCACCGACGTGGGATCAAAAACCCACTTGAGGTGTGAAACTTTTCACGTAAGGAAGCCATCCAACTGAGGTTAGTGTTTCGATCTAGGTACTAGTCTGAACCTCAAAAAATGTCTGGAGGGACCCCTGGAGCCTTTCACCACCAACAAAACCTGGGAAAAGTTCATTGTGTCGTTTCGGTGTTACTCACAATCAAACCAAATAAACATTGTTCCCGTTTTTGTTTGTTTGTTTTATATAAATGAATATGCAAAAAGGGTTTGTTTGTTTCAGTGTAACGTCAAAATATAATATTACAATTATATATCAACAGTGAACGCCACATGCATTATTTGTTCACGAGGGGTTATGCTTTAATCTTACAGGTAAAACAAATATATTCCTATGGTAAAGGTAAATATATATGTATATGTGTATGTACTCGTGGAATTAAATGTTAAGTGTAAAAAGTATATATTCACAGTTCAAATCATCCATGCTAAATAATACGTACGATATGTTTGCTTTCTCACTGTCTAACATGTTCGAAATGATTTATTCGATTTTTATCATAGAGTTCTAGTTTATTTTTCACCTTAAAATAAAGCAAACGTGTTCAATATAATTTTAAACAAACTCTGAAGTTTAGTAGGTTGTAGCATTCTCTAGGTCAATGGTATTTTTATTACCTTCTGTAGTCAGTCATTATCTATTGTAAAAAAAAAAAATCTTTTTAACCAAAGTGGAAAAATTCAGGTACTTGAAAATGCAGCTTTCTAAAGTTAGAATTCTCGATGTCATTTGTCAGACATACCTTGTAAATAAATAATATTATTACAAAATTAATACTGCTATTTCTTTTGTTGCACTTTGCGGACTTATGATAAAGTTATTTATGTGCATCTGTTCACAACGAAGCACTGACCCTGAGGACTATGTATGGGAAAATATAAGAGTGAACTAAGTGTTGACTGAAAAAGGGCAATATTTATTTTGCCGAACAATACTTTAACAAATATATATTTTCACATATCTGGGCGAAAAATACGGCTTAACAAATACATATTTTCACATATCTGGGCGAAAAATACCGCCATTGCAAAACAATACATTAAAAAAAATATATATATTTTCACATGTCTGGGCAGAAAATACCGCCGAAAAATACCTTAACAAATTTATATTTTCACATATCTGGGCGAAACATACCGTCCTTTACAAATAGATATGTTCTCATGTCTGAATGGAGTTACAGTCCAGTACCATAACAAATATATATATTCACATATTAGGGCGGATATAACCGCCGAAAGCATATCAAGAAATGTAGATGAATTTGCATATTAAGAGAAATCTTTCAAAATTAGAAAATTGTCACTTGAAAGAGGAGGCGGAATGGCATGTGGTGGTAAGATAAAACCAGAAATTAGCCAAAATAAAATTAAAGAAAGAAGCGTGCTATTCACTCTTGAATGCTGACGAAGAAGGAAGATGCAGTTTCACGATTGGTTCTACGGTATAAAAGGAATTCATTGATTGGCTTTTACCGTAGTATATAAATTAACATATTTCACCGATTTGCTCCAAATGTACAACAATGACATAAATAATTTTATCTACCTATAAAATTCATATATATATGAGCAGTACAATTCCTGTAAATGAGCACTACGTAAGCGCTCAGGCCCCTCTCGCACACCATACCTATAGTTCGGACTTCTTTAATGTGAAAAGGCATGTGCACAAAAATGACAAATTTTGCCTACACTTGGTAAATTGTAATGTGTTTTTTAGAAAAGTAATAAACGGAAATAGAAAAATAGCTCTCAGCTCATTTACACGGATAGTTTAGCTTTATTATGTATGTTATAGTTTTTCGCAGTTATGCATGATGACATAGAATACTTACCCCGAAAATTGTGACACGAACATACTGATAACTTTTCCCACTTTACTTTTTAAATTAAAGTAAGAGTTCAGCACTTCATGGTTTTGATGTATTGTCACGTTGGAATAACGTTTGTTTTACAGTAACTTCGAAATTAATCAGAAATAATATCATGTACCCCATCCACCTAATTCATAATTTCAAAATAGCATAGGCCTTAATGATGTTATCACTTGAACAGACTGATTTTGATAAGGGACCAGTATCTCACCAAAACATATACTTAAACCTTGAAAATGTCGTTTCGAAGTTGTCAAACAATACTGACATTAGCCTGGTGCAGAGAAGAATGTGAGTGTAAGAAACGAATTGAAGACAACAAGGTATCAAGCCTTCACTTTAGCTCAAAATCTGCGGAGTTTAAAAATATCTAATGCACGACATACGTAGCCCATGCACAACATATGTAGCCCATTCGGTTTTGCGCCAATAAATATTTTTCTAGCAAAGTGATCGCGATATAATTTTTCTTCTGGATGGGGTTTAGCATACGGAAGGTTTCGAGGGCAAAATTTAAGCAGGTGCGGGGCAATTACAACTTATTTCCATCTGTTGATAAAAATGCTGCTATTTTTCAGTCATACCGGTTCAAGAAGGAAAAGTTTTTCTCCATCATTTCTACAAATATAGGTAAGGTAAATCAATTGTGTGCTTGGTAATGTATACTCGGTTGCACTGCATCGCGATATTTTGGCAAAACAATGTCATTTTCACAAAATTCACTCACAAATGAAAATCTCACCCGTTTTTCTGTGAAATGTTTACCACATAACTACTACCGGAAGCACAACATATGATTTTAAGCGGTGCCCATCTGGGAATACATATGTTGGATCCCCCTCCGTGGTTAATGGTAGGCTAAACAATCTACATACTAGAAATATAATTTGTTTTGAAGTACAACACCTTCTGAAAATGTTCATCCAACATTCGTTGGAAATCCTTAACCTTATCTGAGCAATTTGGCACAAATTCTTGTTCTTAAAGGCAAAGAAAATCTCCTATATAAGTGACCCCCACCCCCCACTTCCAAATACCAGACTTTTTAATCCCCAATATACAAGATCCTGCCTGGTCCAGTCTGATAAGGGTCAATAAAACCCCTGTAGACTTGACATGTAGCCTGATTATTGTCAGAGAATCATAAATTTTATTGCCTACAGATAAATTGGTTATTTCCTGTGTTTTGCATTTTATTGATTGGAATGCTTTTTCTTTTCTTTCTTAGAATGTACACAAAATTAATTTAATTGATGTTGAGTAATGTCCCGACCAATTAAATAATAACTCTTATAGCAAAGCAATTCTTCTCACTCCTTAACAATTAAATAATATCTTAAAATTTAATAAAAGAAATTAAAAGTTTGTTTATTCAATATTATGATCTTTTTATCAAAAGTAACAAAATAAAACCAGAAAAAGAAATGATAATTGCTGGATTTTATTAGAAATTAAAGAAGCGTTCAGTTGCATTTTTAATAGATAAAATGGAATATGGACAGAGATTTTATATATTAAAAATGCATAATTCCCCTTGTGTTGTCTAAATAACGACTCTTTTATGTATAATAAAATCCAGCAATAAAGAGATATCATTATTCAAAATACACATATAATTTATTATTTCTAAAAGTTATGCGCCTGAATGCATTTTTTATATATTTGATTAAAAAGAAAAACAAAAAAAAACACAGCAATGATGAAATGTAAATGTTAAAAAACTTGAATATTGAAAATATGAAAAAACATTGTTGTATCTTATCACTTTGTTTATTTAGCCCTAATTCAATCAAGCTTTCTAAACATGTTATAAAGGTGAGAACTGATTTGCTATGAAGGTGAGAAATATCACCTGTAATTTATATACTGCACAGTAGCTATACAGTAGCTTATTATAATAAACAGAAGCAAGTCTATCAATGGTCCAGTCTTGTGTATTGGCCCTTACCACCAATACGCAGACCTTATCATTCCCATAGGCTACATACCTGGCATACCAGAATCAGTGTCTTTAAGTCACCCGCATTTATCCTTATAAACTGTATTTACTACAATTAAAACAACTGTAAAAAACCTAGTACCTATCTGAGAGTATGAGGTCACTAAAACAACATCTTCTATTTCTTTATGATACGCAAGAGTTTTAGTCTTTATTCCCGCTTTTGCCTCCAGAAAGTATATAAGGCATTCGTCAGATATTTCCTCTTTCAGTCCCTTGATTAGAACTTTATCATCGTACAAAGGTCGTTTGTTTGGAACGGTACATAGCGTAACTTCCACTTGTTTGCCACTTATTGTATGATCCTTTTTGGTAACTGCAATTGCATCTGAAAGTTGATCGTTTTTATTATAATAGTTCAATAAAATGTGAATGAGAGGACCTCCGAGGTTGCTGTTCTGACTTTGAATCAGTTGCCCTACATCGCCGTAAGTTCGAAACCTCGATTGAGAAATTCATCCAGCTCGCTTATGAAAGTTCCTGCCCTTGTCTGAAATAATGTAGGAGTCTGCCTCCACCATCAAAAGCTGAGAAATCGGCATATAACCTGTAACTGAGCCAGTCTGACGTTACATCCAACAAAACAAAAACTAGAGGGTCATAATGACCCTATATCGCTCACCTTTTAAACTTTGCCTTGGAATCATCACGATAAACATTCTGACCAAGTTTCATGAAGATAGGGTCATAAATATGGCATATAGAGTGTTAACAAGCTTTTCCTTTGATTTGAGCGGGCGACCTAGTTTTTGAACCCACATGACCAAGTTTCGAACTTGGCCTAGGAATCATCAAGATAAACATTCTGACCAAGTTTCATGAAGATAGATTCATAAATGTGGCCTCAAGAGTGTTAACATGCTTTTAATTTGATTTGAGCGGGAGACCTAGTTTTTGACCCCACATGAGCCAGTTTCGAATTTGGCCTATGAAGCATCAAGATAAACATTCTGACCAAGTTTCATGAAGATAGGGCCATAAATGTGACCTCAAGAGTGTTAACAAGCTTTTCCTTTGATTTGACCAAGTGACCTAGTTTTTTGACCCCATATAACCCAGTTTTGAAGTTGGCAAAGGAATCGTCAGGATAAACATTCTGACCAAGTTTCACGAAGATAGGATCATAAATATGGCCTCTACGGTATTAACAAGCTTTTCCTTTGATTTGAAATGGTGACTTAGTTTTTAATCCTACATGACCCAGTTTCGAACTTGGCCTAGAGATCATTCTGTGCAAGTTTGTATTAAATCAAAGCATAAATGAAACCTCTATATGGCTGAATGGGCCAAAAAAGAAAATTTTGCCCCTTCCAGGGCCAGTAAATCTAGAACCAATGGTTTTCGAAAGGTATCAAGATCTTATTGTGACTTAAGTTGTGTGCAAGTGTGGTTAAAATCAAATGTAAAATGTCACTTCTATCGTGTTCACAAGGTAAAAAATAACAAATTTTGGCTCTTTCATGGGTCAATTAGGGGCCGTAACTCCGGAACCTATGATTGGATCTGAAGGATTCATCATGGAATCCAAGATCTATTATTGTTAAAGATATTTTGCAAGTTTGTATCAAAACAAACCATAAAAGAAGTCTCTATATGGCTACAAAAGCCAAAATAGCAAATGATGGGATCTGGCCAGTTTTCAAAAGGAACCGAGATATTATGCCAATATAAGTTGTTTGCAAGTTTGATTAAAATCAATTGCAAACTGTAGTCTCTCTCGTTTTCACAAGCCGAAATAGCAAATTAGGGCCCTTTAAGGGGCCATAACTCTGGAACCCATGAAGAGATCTGGCCCGTTTTCGAAAGGAACCGAGACATTATGCCAATACAAGTTGTGTACAAGTTTGATTAAAATCAATTTCATAATGTGGTCTATCGTGTTCACAAGAAGTTGTGGATGGACGACGGACGGACGGATTGACGGACGACGGGCGATCACAAAAGCTCACCTTGTCACTATGTAACAGGTGAGCTAAAAAACATGTGAAAACGCCTAAACTCAGTCAAATCATTCCATTGTACAATCGATTTTAGTAGGTTCGGTAAGTTACGCTTGGATTTTTGAAATGTTACGGAACGAATATTGTTTTTTTGCCGTGCGTAAAAATTTAATTCTATCTATCATTATACAAAGATATGTAGTAATGATTCAAATAAAACTAACACTAACTTGCAGCCTGTGTAACTATACCACTCTTTAAAAAAAGTAGTTAAGTTACTTCGTAATAAACTGTATAGACAACATTACTCATAAGACAGTAACTGGAACTGAGTGATTCAATGAAATTGTAGTTAAGGTTCAAAATTAATTTAGATGGAAATGCTATGTGCTTTGTTAAATGTAAAGAAAACTCTTTTCCCGGGCACCAGCCTTCAAATAAAATAGTAAAACTTTAACATTTATAAATAACATTCGACGATAATTTTAACAGATCTAGTTTAGAACACGTGCTAAATAATCTAAAAGTTCTTTTGGAAGAATAAATCGCAACTAAGCAAACTAATAGCAAAAACGCTATAACTGAACCCTTTCAAGGGAGGTACTAAAAATGCAACACCTCTATAGCGCGGGGTTTATGATTTATTCAATGACTGGTTTATCTCTCAAAAGTATTCGGTACGATATCGTAAATTGGTAAAACATTCCTCAATATTAACTTCAGCAGAATTTAGGCACAATTATTTTCTCTCAAACATGAAATTCACACAAACTTACCTTCTGCGTTTTCGAAAATGATTTCAGCTATATCCTCCTCATAGTTAAAGACAATGTCTTTGACATCCCCGCCACCAGAACGCCTTCTATTCTCGAAATAGTACAGAATGGCATCTTCGGATGCTATTTCGGTAATGCCTTTCACTCGAACCTTTCGGTTGACTGCCGAAGAAATTTCTTTGGCATCGTTTAGCTGTTCGTGCATATTCCAAGGTTCTTCAAAATTCGACTTCTTCATCAACTAGCAATCATATAAAAAGTATTCTCCAAAGAACTTCTGCTAGTGAGAATTATTTTACAACAACAGTACTAGTGTTTCAAATTAACTGGACTATTTCGGCAGTTGATTTCGTGCAGTGCTCAATTTGCTCTTAAGCTACGACAATATTCTCTTAAAATCACAATGCTATTCTAGTCTCTAACAAGAGAGTCATGATGGCCGTAGATGGCTCACTTGAGTTACACTGCTTGTTTGAACAGTTTTAGAAGATAATTATGTAAGTAATGTCTGTGAGATTATTATGAATAGTATACTTGTACAATCTTCGTAAAGGACCAGCAGTTTCTGACAATGATTTTAAAATTACACATATAGGAAAGAAATGGCCACACCCCCTGGCCGCCATGTTTTTTGATGAATCAAAATAATTTGAACAATCTTGGTAGAGGGTCAAACAAGGACCATCTATGTGAAATTATTCTAAAATTGGGTTAGCAGTGTAATGCCCAAATTGTATATGAACATTTCGGACCCTTAAATGGGATTACTGACCCAAGACGGGATTGTTTAATACTACGTTTATTCACTGTGGATGATACAAATTAACTGATTAACAGTATAATATAGGCATGTATACATTCTCAGAACAGGCACGCTATACGCTAGTGTGGTGCAGGAGAAATGAGTTACATTTCATGAATTGGTGACCATTACAAGCAGTTTCATACAAGAAATTTTTAAAGTTTCCACTTTACACATACAAGGAAAAGCGACCACGCCCCCTGGCGGCCATGTTTTTGGACGAATCGGGATAATTCGAAGAATCATCGTTCAGGGTTACATAAGGACCATTTGCGTGAAATGATTTCAAAAGCGGGATAACGGTTTAGATGTCATATGAATATTTTTTTCTATTTTAGCTCTAGCGGCCCATATGTGCAACCAAGCGGAACCAAGCGGAACCAATTGAACAATTTTGGAAGAGGACCACCAAACGAACATCCCGGCAACATCATCAACTTCTATCAACGGGTTTCAGAGCAGATGTTGATTAAAGAAAAAGTGTGGACAGTGAGCTAAAAAGAGAGTCCGAAAAAAAGGATTCGATGGATCAGCTGTCTCCTACAAATCACCTGCTCAGTCTTTTTTTAATGAAAAAATACCTACCAAAATAACCTTTTGTGTAGAAAAATCAACAAGCTTTTAAACTTTACACAAATATGTACAAATACTAGTTTACTATAATCATGATGATAGAGATACTGTGGTAGTTATACATTTTCCTATTTATATTTTCCCAGTAGATTGAGACACTTTCAAACATAGATGGAAAAGCCCCCATCAGCTGTATTCAGATCTATAGTATACGTTTCAAAACTAAATTTTCTACAATTTTCAAAACATCTGTTAGTTTGGCTGCAACTTATAGCCCTATTCATAACGACTATTTATCAGTGTTTTGCAAGATGTGCATTGCAATTTCATTATTGTTTTATTATTGGATAGCTTTGTTTGGGAACAAAAATGTATGTAAAACATATTTTGCTTATTGATGCATTCATTAAGCCATATTCTAAAAGCTAAATAGGCGACTTTGGAGTTTTACTTACAATGGTTTCTTTAATTTTTAGTTTCAAATGGCTTCTGTTGTAATCAAAATCAAGGCAATAAGTAACGTGGAATAACTAAACCACTTTAAAGTTTACCTAACAGCCATCCATGATAACCTGGTACTCCTAGATATATTTCTGTGTACAACACACATAAAAGAATGAAACCTCTCGCATTTTCTAATTTGTCCAAATGAAAAATCAAGATGATTTAGTATAGATATTTCTAACTAGCCTCATTCTAAAGATGTATGACGTTTGTAAACAATTTAACAGGCTTCTCACGATCCTCTTAGAATAAACTATAACAGGTAAGCTTGCACCCATCCGTGAAAATTGTCAATTTGAGGGATAATCAAATTCAGAGAAATGTAATTTGTCGATAATTTGTGCTTGCTAGTTTGTTTACCTCTGTAAAACTCTGCTGTATAATGGTATGAAATAGAACCTGAAAATCAACAGCAAAACCCCAGGTATGGTTCCTGAAATTTTCGTGGGTTCTCCGCAAATTGAGGATGGGCATCTTTGATTGAAAGTGGTGTTTTTGACCCTAGGGTGTTTGTGTATTTAAGCGAAATCAATCCGTTTACTCAACGAACAGTTGATTAACTCGATATATGGTAAACTACAATGTGCCACTTTCGATTTGAAATATCGATCGTCAATGATACATAGATCTATACATTAGTTTCTGTTTTACACAATGTGTGTGTCAAGTTTTAATTAATACAGAGAAAATGTAAATTCATGCTTCCTAATGCACCTTTGAAGTTATAAAATAAATTGTCGATCTCCATGTCATTTCTGATTATAGATTAGTTTATAAAGCTTAGATCTACATGAAGATCTTAGTGACATATCTATGTGTCTAAATCTGACACATAAGGTTCATTTCCAAACTTTGATTACTTACAAAATGTCTTACATAAAACAAATTTTGGTCTTTTATAAGTTATGTGATTTCAATACAGCATAGGGCAAAGTATTATGTTTTGCAATAGATCTAAGTTCATCTTAACAGTTTTAAGACTTAAAACTGTTAAGATGATTAAAATGTGATTAATTAGTAATGTTACTTAAATTTTAAAAGTAACATTACTAATTAATCACATTTTAATTGTCAACAAATTCTTAAAAACACTTGGAACTTAATGAGTGTAAAAAGAGTTTAAGTAAAAACGTTAAACTCACCTAGGCCATAGATTGTGTACTAATATGTTGAAAAGTCCTATTTAAAAAACGGAAGTAGATAGTAGATATGCAGATCGATTAAGGTTACAACACACTAAATAGTTGTTCTTCTTTATACTCTATATAAAATTGACATATTTCCAGTGGCTGTAGCACAAATCAGGACGCATTTTAATGTCTGTAACTTACATTTTCTTGAAGAATATTGTCAGTGCTGAATAAAAATCAAAAGAAAAGTGGGAGTCATGTTAGATGCAAGAAAAATATTTTCAGTCAAACACACAAACTGCAAAATAAGCTAAAGAAATAACACCCCAAACTGTAGTGGTGGTGTGTAATCTAAGTATTTCATCATGAAAATGCTACCTACATGTCAAGGATAGATCTGTCATGTGATTTCAGCAAAAAAAAAAAATGCAAAGAAAATAGCTCTACAGAGCAAAAAACTAAAGACTATTTAAGTCCGCCATTATGCGACTACATGTACCATTTTTTTCGCGCCATTTTCCTATTTAGTGCCAGGATGCCTTAAAACTTTGGGTGTAATTTTTCAACATGGTCATTTCCATCAAGTTCGGCTAGAATGTATATATGACTTTGAAAAATGATGAAAATAAAAGTAAGATATTGGTAAAAATGCAAGAAGAATGTAAATTTTCTGCATAATTTCAAAAGCGTTTAAAACGAATGTGCTAATTACTTTCAGAAAGTAAAGGATAATCATATGTCGATGTTACTCATCCATGGAAAAAAACATCTATAATGTTCGGAATTAGAAACACATTTGTTCGGAATCTTAGCCACTGTTCAGATAGCAAACATCAAGTCCTGTGATATTTATATAAAAAGCCCCTAAAGTTCGTAAATACATTAAAGCATTGCTGAAATAACAGCTTTACCAAATGCAATCAAAATCTTAATGATAAGCGAGTATTTTCCGAACAGTGTTACATCACGTTTAAGTGGTCGGTAATATAAGCACTACTATCTTCTGCACATTATTTTGGTTATTAATAAGAATATCTTGCAAAAATATTATGCCAATATAATAAGTTTGTACTGCAAGTCACTTTCTGAGTACTCATTTTTTATGGATTTTTGAGAGAGAGAAATGTGTGGATTAGTCCCTTTAACTAGACTAGACATGTTAAAAACAATTCTCATGTTCGGTCAGGTGCTTTTGTCCATTTTCTAAATTTTATTTGATTAAAATTTGATAGAGCTGAAAAACTGCGTGATATGAGATAATTGCATTGTTTTAGATATGTAAAATTAATTACGTTGATTCTGGATATGATATTCTTTTAAAGGTGGTCAGTCTGATTTTTGTCAATTCGTGGATTTGTTCAAAACACTTAATTTACAATGATGTAATCTGCTGAAAGTCATTAGAAATGCTGCTTTAAAAGTATTTTATACATCCCCTCCCCCTTTGTCTACTAGTATCTTGATTAGACTGGAAATAAATGAATGCCG